>NC_081427.1:75781334-76073589 GCF_949786415.1 Peromyscus eremicus
CTGGGCCAGATATTGGAGACAGAGTGAGACCCACATTATAGACTTTTCAATCTTCCTGATAGTCACAACTAATTACTGACAGTGGATTGGTTAAGTAGACAGCTTTTTCCCAGATGGATCCCTGAGCTGGAAATCCTAATGAATTCAAATGTGAAAAGGTTTAAGTGAACCTGGATTGGTATTTGCCAACATGATAAATGCCTATTTTAATATTATCACAACGATACAAGCTAAGTAATGGAATAGTACTCAATACCATACTTGCATCCACATGCTCAGGTGTCACTCACTGCTTAGTTTATTCACTTGTAGGACTCCACCTCCCCCATGCATTCCAAAGGAGGACTATTTATTAAGTCTTGTGCTCTAAGGAGGAGTTGATATGAGACAGATATACAGCAACTTTCTCTCTATATCCATCTTCCATCTTCTTTTTCTTATATTGCGTTAAAAGGACAATTGCCATTCATGTTACATACTTGTTTCTTCTATTTTATAATATATAGAAGATAAATAGATAGATAGATAGATAGATAGATGAGAGTTGATAGATGGATAGATAGATAAGTTACTAATGGCTGTGATACAATATTTGAAAGAATTTACATAAAGAAAGCAGAGTTTATTTTAGCTTGTGGGTTCGGGGATACAGTCCATCCCTAACCATGCCATCCTAATGGCCCACTTCCTCCAGCTAGAGTCCATTTCTAAAAGTTCCATAGCTCTCAAAAAAGTACTAGTTGGGGACCAAGTATTCAAATATACGTGGAGCTTCCTTCACACTCAAATTATGTCCTGTTAGGAATAATGTGCTAGTAATTTTGTTAACATTATAATGTCGCAGAAATTTTACACAATTATTGCAAATATTTATAAAACCTGTGAAATAGATACTATGTCCCATTTTACATATCTGAAAAACTGAGGCTTAAAGTCACAGTGCTAGTAAATAACAGAGCAAGCTAGGATTTAAACAAAGTTTAAAAAGGGTTCTAACAAGTGTCAAAGTGCACATTCTTTTTAAAAATAGTATTGACAGTTATAACAAATTTACCAAACAGTAATGTATATAAACTTGCAAGGTAATTGTTATCTACTGAAGAAAAGTTGTGTGTGGGAAACTGAAGATCAGAAACACAGTAACTGGCTAATATTATGTAGCACATAACAGACTCTAAGTCTGAGCCCATTTGATCTGGTCACAGACTTTTATCCCATGTCCGGCAACACATATTGGGAGTTGTGTACATGTTGTGAACATGATACAATAAACTAGGCGAAACCAAGGTGGAAAGTTAGGGGCAGTGTAAAGAAAAGCTGAGGATAATTTTAAGTAGGTGTCTTAGTTAGGGTTTCTATTGATGTGACAAAACACTATGACGAAAAGCAAGTTGGGGTGGAAAGGGTTTATTAGGCTTACACTTCAGCATTGCTGTTCATCATTGAAGGAAGTCAGAACAGGAACTCAGAGTATGATCCCAGAAGCAGGAGCTGATGCAGAGGTTATTAATAGCAGCTGCTTACTGGCTTGCTTCCCATGGCTTGTTCAGCCCACCTTCTTATAGAACCTAGGACCAGCAGCCCAGGGATGGCTGCTGGGGGAGATCTTTATGTATGGTGTGAATATATGTTGTTCTCATTGGTTAATAAATAAGCTGCTTTGGCCAAGCAGCTTAGGTTCAGGTAGGAAATCCAAGGAGAGAGACAAGAAAGAGAAAGGTGGAGTCTGGAGAGATGCCAGCTTCCACTGAAGGAGAAGCAAGATGCCAACAGACCAGTAATGCCATGGCCATGTGGTAAAACATAGATTAATAGAAATGGGTAAATTTAAGATGAGAGAGCTAGCAAGGAAGAAGCCCACCATAGGTCATACAGTTTGTAAATAATATTAATCATTTGAGTGATTATTTTATAAGCGACTGCAGGACTGTAGGGCCAGGCAGGACCACAGGGCCTGAGAGGACCTGAGAAAACTCAGGTTGGCTGGGCCCTCCTCCATTGATCATTAAATGAGAAAATGCCTTACAGCTAGATCTTAAGGAGGCATTTCCTCAGCTGAGGCTCTTTTCTCTGATGACTCTATAGCTTGTGTCAAGGTGATACACAAACCAGCCAGTACAGGGGGGATTATGGCAAGTCTGACTTTTTGTTTCCTTTCTAGGTGCCAGCTTCATCTGCTGCAGTCAGCAAGTTTCCCGGTATGAGTACCACAGAAGCTAAGGTAAAGAACATTCAAGGGGAAGCCTGAGCAAATGCACTTTAAGTTGATTGTGAACAATATGCTTGTTGACAGATGGGTTCCTTAGCTTAGGAAGCTCACACTCTGGAAGTCAGCAGCTTCTTCCTGAGTTGGAATCTTGTGCAAATTTTCCTCTAAGAGATTTCTATTGTTTCAGAATCTTTCAAAAGTGTCACTGTTGGAGTTTTTTGCCTTTGATTACGTTTTTCAAGAGCAAGGAGATAATCTTTCTGAGTATATTCCTCTGGAACTGAATGAATAGGGATTCCCTCTTTTTGGTAACAGTTGTAATATTTTGGTAGACATTTAGAATAGAAAAAGCTTATACTAAGTGACCACAGAAGCAAAAGAACAGGATACTGATGGTTTGAGATGCTTTCTGATATGTGGGTCATGGAGGAGAGTATTGTCTCTATGAAAAACTCCTTAGAGCTCTCTTAGGTATTTATTTTTATATTTATTCCTTGGAATTTCAGAAGAATAAAAGAAGTATAGTTGCTGCATAGGGTGAATCCAGTTCTGACAGATGACTGAAGGTGCCTTAGTGTCTCCACCTTAGTTACTGTGACTCAAGCTGTTTCTTAGAACTATTTAATGGTAGAAATTAAAAAGGAGGCATTTGCAAAGTGTTCTCAACTTGTTTGTTTGTGTATTCCCATATTTGACTGCATTAAGAACTCCCAGTTCCATTATTATCAAATTGCTCTATCTACAGCTTCCAGCTTACGTTTGCTGTCTGTGTCCCCTGTCACTATGCTGCCTCAGCAGTCTGTCTCCTTTTCCAGGGGATGTAGCAGCAGAAGTTACTACCAGGGATCCTCTTGCCTTATCTTGAATTAGAACCGTGCAAATATCTGAGAGTGTCCATTTACCTAAGTTTTATAAAGTTTAGCTTTAAATTTTGTATTTTCCTGACTGTTTTATTTAGTATTTGATATTGGTATTTATTTAGTATTTTATATTGATTTCCTAATCATATTAAAATATTAACTATACTATCAGTAACTAATTAGTTGTCATTTGTTCAATTATTTTTAAAAATCATTTATACAAATATGCATACATATATTTGTAGTGTTGGGGATTGAACAAAAGACCTTGAAGCTTCATGTATGCAAGCAACTACATAGTATACTTTTGAGGGATGTCCCTAGCTGCTTCAATCTATCTTAATCTTAAAAGACTAAAGAAGAAGCATATACAAAACAAAATGCAAAATGAAACCCCATTAGATTTGTCATCAGAGGCTAGGAAAGACAGATATATGAGCTGTTTCTATTGTTTTGGTTCATGTAGCCACTGCTCAGGTGGGATCACATGTTGCAGCCTGAGGGCTAGTGCTTATTTCCAGGTCCCATGGTTTCCAGAGCATGTATCAGCAATCCTCGTGCATCACAAGTCATCAATCATGCTTATTCCTGGCAGTCAAAACAAACAAAACCTTGGAAGAAGGAAGGAACATAGGAGAGGAAAAGAGGGCTTGGGACAAAGAATGAGACCCATGTGATGAAGTATTACCATTGACTGGTTTAAACTAGTTTTGTTCTCTATTTTCTTTCCTTGGTGTATTTCAGTCACACAGCTCTCAATCATCAAATCTTCACTGCTTCTGCTGTTTCTCATGATTATGCAGTGATGATTGTAGTAGCCTCTTATTGGAGATGTCTGGATCTTGAGTTTTATAGGTTCATGTCTGCAAATACTTTGAGCTTTTAATGAAAATATGCTAATTCAGGGATATAGTAATTACAAATCCTTGTCTTGTTTACATTTTTCAAGTAGGCCAGACTATATATGAAGAAGATTGTGTGTCTAGACTTGTGTTCTGTATTTCTTGCCCTGGAATGTTAGATTGGTTTTCATACCATTGATTGTAGGATGAAAGGTCAGATAAGTTGTAGTCATGATGAAATTCCTGACAATCTGTGCTTCATGGACATTGGAGCCAGACAGCACATCAGAGAATGTTGTTTCTTTACCAGTATGGTACTGCACAGTCCCTCTTTGCTTCAGTTCCCTTATCTGAACAATGTGAAGAAAAAGGATAATAGCACCCATTTCAGAGGACTGCATAAGGAAACAAATGGTGAACAGTGCCTGTCCCCAAGCCAATGCCCACTGTGAGTGAACTGCTGGCCATGAAGAGAGACCATGAAGCCCTGTGACTAAATACACAACTCCAGCTCCATCACTCACTCCTTTTGGGCACTTATTTGTTTTAGATCTTGAATTATTTACTGAAAAGAGGTATGATAATAATATTGTCTCTGTGAGTCATGGCCCATAACAATTGAGTGGTGAGTTGAACTTAGGAAAACTCCTGGTAACTGTGATCTGATGGGTAGGCCCTAATGTATTATTTGTCCCATTAGGATTAACTTTGGCACCATTACTACCAAAAATCATTGTTGTGATTATTGATTTAAATGTACATTATATTAAAAGTTTTCTAAGTCTGAATACACAGTGTTAATTGTAGTTTAAAGGTTTCCCAAGCAATATCTTGATTACCAAATTGTGAATTTGAAGCTTTTAATAAATTTTAATTATGATAATGCTAGCCTTTGTAAATTATTTAATAAATTACATTTGTGCAAACTAACATTCACAGAGGAATGCAAACAAAAATTCATCAGCAAAGACACAGTGTGAAAGAACCCCAAATTTCTTCAGAAACATTTAATAATAAACTTATTTTCCCCCCAAACAATAGGAATACTGGTGTAACTAGGAGGCATTTCATGAAGATGACTGTACCTTCACCAACAAAGCATCAGACATGATAAATTAAAACAGTATTTTACTTAGCTTCTTCAAATAATACAATTTAAATTGAAGTTTTGTGGACATCTTCAAGCAGCCAAAAGGGAAAAGGCTACGGGAGACATTGGGACTGATTTGTGGTCACTGCCTTGGAATGTCTATAAAAAGGAATCAAGTTCTGATTTCTACCTTGCCTCCATCAGTGTTGGTTGTATGCATTTATGGACAGGTCACCTTTAGCTGGTTAAAAGTCTGTAAAATATTGCACCAAGAAGCCCTTTAGAAGCATGCTTAGAACTTTAGAATACAGTTCTACACTCAGGAATATAACACATAATTTACCAATTTGTTTTTAAAACTATGGATGGAATTTCATAAAGCTGATAATGACACTTGTGGCTTTTTTTTTTTTGGTCATAGTCAAACATGGGAAATACAGATAGAAATATAATAGTTTACACAAAGATGTAACTGTAAAAATTAATTTTATAGATGAAATCCTCATGAAAAAACATATACAACCTGAAAGACTTGCTTGGTACCAGGTGTTTATGTGCCTAAATCCCGTAAGATTTAGATATGTATTTGTGGAGGAGATATGTTAGGCTAGAAGAATGGATCTTGAATGAACATTTTGGCCCATTATGTAGATTGTCAGATACAAATAAAATCACTCTTGGGGATATGCTCTTCTATTAGGCCATTCCAGAATGCAAACAAATGGAAGGACCTCATCTGCCTGACAAGAAAAGGCACAGAAAACAGGTGATGTGGTTCACTTGTGCCTGGCAGTTCTGTTTACTAGTCACTTCATCCTCTCAGCACACACTGTAATTCCAGTCCACAGTCATCTGTAACAGCATGACTCCATCACAGGCTTCCTCTAGGCTTAACCATTAAGCACATGCTGGTACTAAAAATAACTGCTCTGCTCTCTGTGCCTCGGGGCTGCCACCACCCTACTCTTTAATACTTTGAACCCAATCTATGGTAAGGATTTCAATGATAAAAAAAAAATTACATTAGTAACTTGGAAGGACAGCCCTTGGATTTGAAGGAGGAAGACTTACGTTTTATGTTGCTTCCGTGTTTACTACAATGTTATTAGTAAAACTCTTTGTATATCCTTCATACACACAACAAGAAATAAAGTGTTATTTGCCTTATGACTAGTAATAGCTGAAGTGAGTGATCAACTTAAGTCATAAATTTTATATTGATAATAATAGCAAAATTACTTAGTTGAAGAAAACTTATTACAATCTTAGTAAAGTATCTCCATTGTTATTTTTTAACTTCTCTTTTCTTTTTTTATTTAATTTAGGCTGTGAAAACAGAGTCTGAGAAGTCACAATCAAGTAAGGTAAGTAATTTAAGTCTGTGAGTGAATTTTTCTGACCCTTTTTTAATAACAATGAATTAGTAGTTTCCTATATGTGTAAAGGGATTTGTCAGCTAATTTAAATAACTTTGACTATTCTGTTGAATATAAATTTTTGGAATGCATATAAAATATTTACAACATTAAATGCATACATTGTTAAAAAGATATATAATATTTTATAAACTAAAGTATTTCACAAGTTATTTTATTCAAATCTAGATCTTAATGAATATTTTTAAAGAAAGAAACAAAGGAGGAAAGGTCAAGCAGAGGAGATGACCTTGGAGATAAAGGTGCTGGCTATGTAAGCCTGAGCACCTGAATTCAACCCCCAGAACCCACAGCAGAAGGAGAAAACCAATTCCTGAAAGTTGCCTTTTAACTTCTACCACTCTACCATGACACATGTGTGTACAAGCATACATATGCACACAGAAAAAGTACTCACACACATATACATGCATATTCATACACCTATACACATATACACATGCTTACACATATGCACTCACACACTCATACACACACATGTACACACACACAACATACTCACCCAGGCACATATGCATGTACACACATGTACACTCACATGCACACACACACTAATATTTTAAAAGGATAAAGGACAGTGCAAGTTAGAGGTACCTTCAAACACTAGGAGCAGTGTGCTGAACCTGCCCTACATCTTTTGATGACAGAGAGTGAATTAATCTTGACAGTCTTCTCTGGGATTGTGGAGATGTTATGAGTCACTCAAGCCCTTTCCCCTGGGAACAACTATTCTTGCCTCCCTGGCTGTCCATTCTGAAAGTCATTCTGCCTCCATAGAAAGGTGATTCCAGAGTGCCAGCAGCAGCACATCTTTGTCTTCAGTGTGGTGCTGCACTTCACTCTTTCAACTGTGTAAGCAAATACTTAGATAAGACCACAGGGTTTTCTGTAGGGCAGAGACCTGAGTGGAACATGGAAGCAGAGACACATAGATAGGGCCATGGGGTGAAAGGTAAGGCTTATCTGATTCTGTAAAGGGACTGTCTGTCAGTGGGCCCTGCCCACTGAAGCCTTTGCATAGTGGATTCTAGAGGGAAGAATTTAGCAACTAGGTGAAAATTGTCTTCTGTTCCATAGTTCAATGCTTGTGGTTTATCTACCAAATGTCAAGAGAATTGGACTTTTGGGGATGTGACCATATTTCATCTCCTATGGACAGAGAATTTTCCAAATGATTTCCATAGGGGGCAGAGAGCACATCACTGCTCAGCAAACTTAATGCTCACCTTAATCTTTTGATGCCTTTGTAGATAGTCTGACAACTACTGATCTGTTTTAAGGAATATGCAAAGCAGCCCAGAGTTTAGAGAAATGTGTGTCTTTGGTGACATCTTTCTACAGGAAAGACTCAGTTTTCCTTTTTCTGATAATTGCCATCAATGGAGACTGTTGGCAGGTCACTGGTGATACTGTGTATGCCTGGAGCTTCTCCTGAGGACAGAGTGGTTTAGTCTGAATTGTGTTCGTGGGCCAATGTAATTATAAAAATAGTAGATTCCAATACATTAATTCAGCTTTTACTTCTTTGAAATTAACAGCCATCTGTGGTTCATGAGAAAAAGTCCCAAGAAAGAAAGCCAAAGGAAGGCTCAGAGGTAAGCATTTTTCACTAGGACTTGACCCTGTGTAGGTAGCAGTTTCTGTTGTGAGACTGACTTGTTTACTCAGCTGACCCAGCGCCATTGTGTGGCAATAGCAGTGTTCATTGATCCCCCCTCCCCCCCAAGATAATGTTTTTTCTCTGTGTATCCTTGACTGTACTGCAACTAGCTCTATAAACCAGGCTGGCCTTGAACTCATAGAGATCTGCTTGCCTCCCAAGTGCTAGGATTAAAGGTGTGTGTTACCATGGCCTGGCATGTTCAGTGATTCTTAATGATAGTTTTGGGAGGAATTGCAATATTTCAGATTTTGTACGTAAAGTACAATGGCATTTATTTCACACTGATTGATATTTGTTCAGTTCACAACTGCAAAAAGCACAACTGTTATATACAGCCCTTATTCTATAAAGAAAAATATTTGAGCTGTTTTAAACCACCATCATGTTAATAATATATGTGTGTGCTTTCAGCCCCAAAACCTTCCCAAGCATGCATCAGATACAGGAAGTAAGCATGCTCATAAAGAAAAAGCAGTTTCCAGATCAAATGAGAAGATGGTGTCAGAAAAATCAGCAGAACCGAAGGTGAGCTTGATAAATATGAAGCAACTAATATCAGTGTACTATTAGGATATGGCTCCTATTGGCCCAAGGTTGAATCTGTGGGGTTGCACTGGATGCGTTTGGTATTGTAATGATTTGATACTGTTGCTGCACTGGTTTTGCAAGAGGCATTGAAGGAATGTGGAATTATGGAGGGTCTGAGTAAGGCCAGCAAATAGATTTAGGGAAACGTACTGTCCAACCTTCTCATGCTGCTCATGGTGACCAGTCATGACAACAAGGTAGCAGACTCTTGTGTCTCCCAAGCAGAAAGGTTTGAAATGAGGCTGCCTCCTAGTCCCCTCTAAACATGGGTCAGAGAACTATTGCCTTACATTCTCGTTCATATTTGCCCTGTCTCTTCTTTTTTGTTTCTCTGTGTGTTTGGGTGTCTCTGTGTCTTTCTGTGTCCATCTCTCTGTCCGTCTCTCTCTCTCTCTCACTCTTTCTCCTTTCCCTTTCCAGTCTCTCTCTCTCTCTCTCTGTGTGTGTGTGTGTGTGTGTGTGTGTGTGTGTGTGTGTGTTACTCCATCTATGCTTGAATCCATGGGCTCAGATAATTTTCCTGCCTCAACCTGGGACTGCGGCATGACTGACTCCCTCTGCTTTTACACAGAAGTCCTGATGCATTTGTAGGATCTTTTGGAAGACATGAACTCATGAAACCTAAACTCAGAAATCTATTCTGTAATTATACAGTTAAAGGCACTTTACTCTTAGAAGAAGAAATATCTATGAGGTGTTTCTCATTCAGAACATTTGAAGATAGAAACTAGGCCCACTTTACAATGCGTTTTATATCAGAGTTCACAAATACGTGACTCGGGAGTTAAATACAACTCCTTGTTTGTTTGGTTAAAAATGTTGAAAATTATCTTTAACGGTCTCAAAATTATTTTTAATTAGGTGCTAGCAAAAGATGTCAGGACATTTCACATAAAATCCCACTTTACAGCTTCTCTTAAAAGTCAGACTAGCTGGGCGGTGGTGGTGCACGCCTTTAATCCCAGCACTTGGGAGGCAGAGCCAGGCGGATCTCTGTGAGTTTGAGGCCAGCCTGGTCTCCAAAGTGAGTTCCAGGAAAGGCGCAAAGCTACACAGAGAAACCCTGTCTCAAAAAACCAAAAAAAAAAAAAAAAAAAAAAAAGTCAGACTATCTGGAGAACTGGGTTCACATGACATCCATGACATCAGTTGATGACATCAGTTGACAGGGCAACCACAACTCCTTTGTGGGATCCAGTTTACCACAGCACATTGACTCTTTGGCCATGTGCAATGGTGTTTTCACATCTGTGTAACCTGAATGGACTCTGCAGGCTCTTGAGCCCAGCCCTATGTTGTGCCCAACATTGCACCATATGCAGAAGAAGCTAGTAAACTCTCTCGACAGTGATTCCATGAAAGCAAACTGCCAGGTGTTGGTGACATCTGAAACTCATGATCTTGGTCATAGTCAAAGGTACTTATTTAGTCCTGTCACTCTTCTATCTTTGCTCTCAGACAAAATCACAAGATGCTCCTGCTGCTGGAGGGGGTGTGGTTGCTGGTGTGACTGTGGCTGCAGCATCAGACAAGGCGGATGACAAGGTGAGCATACATGCAGATGTAACATGATCCTCTCTGCTTATCAGACTTGTTCTAAGAAGCACACAACAGACAACCTGACATTCAGAAATAATGGGCACTGTGTATGAATTTTTGTGAAGAAGATTATATGTTTTGGGAATTTAAAGAGAGAAAAATACTAAAATACTTTTGAAATGTGTATATCCATTAAATTCTTATTGGGCACCTGGCATACAAAGCCTGATATCAATACTAAAAGAATTAAAATGTGAGTTGGTTCAGGCCCTGCCTTCCAGACTCAAAGGTATAAAATCAAGGACATAAAACATTCACAAGTGCTTAAGTAGACATTACACTCAGCTTTGAATGTTTGCATCAGCAGCCTTAACACTAAGTCAGAGGCACAGCAGAGGCATGAGTTGATAGCTTGCCAAGCCCTCTTAGCACGATTATAGATGTCCTGGCCAGTCCAGGAAGCCTGCCTTAGAGCCTTGGAGGAGCTTCAGATGCCAGTCTGGAAGTGTGCAGAAAGTCACAGACAAAGGTAAAAAGTGTGACACATACCCTGAAACATCTTGCTTTCTTGGATCTTGGGATACCAGGCACATTATTTTAACCAAACTCATAAAAACTTTTAAGTAGAAACACTCACATATGGGTTTTTGCAATAAATTATTTGTATATTCCCTCAGGACCCCACCATCCCTTGGAACAGTCTTGTTACTGTGGGTGTACTTAAATGATCTAATTTGAAAATGAGTAGATTTAAGGTCAAGGACTAGATATGTTACAACAAATTCTTTTAAATGTATTCAAAATTTGAGATTTTATTCTAGGTATAAACTAGCCCAAGTTATCGGTAAAAGCTAAATGATCCTACTAAGAAAAGTTTGCATGGAATTCTGTTATGCATTGGCTTGATTCTGGTCCTTTCCATAAGTTATTTTATTTGACTTTACTACTGATTCCCCAACTCAGTAGTATTAATTAGATCTGTCCTATTTTAGTATGTGGCATTTCATAATTGACCTTAGAATGTGCTAGCTGCAGGCTAGCCCATCTAGTGTCAAAGTAGGTGGAACTTTAACTCAGGACAGAGTAGGAGAGACACTTTGTGAGAAAAGAGTGGATTTCATATGACTTGGGGAATCCACAGGACTTTGAGAGGGTATAGACCTTTGCGGTAGGCATGGAAGGACAGCCAGGATTCCTCCAGGCTTGCAAAGACTTCAAAGTGTTGAAAATTTTCAGATGAGTTCTGGGCACAAGCACATTCCAGTGTCATAAAGCAAAGAGTCCAGGGGTGGCAGGAAGACCAGAAAGACAGGTTAAGGCTGCTGGAGAGAATGCTGTAGAGCTTGTGGGTAGTGACAGGGAGGTGAAGGTTGCTTGGGGCCTGTCTCAGTGGTGCTGGTGAGTAATTATATAGTGGGGCTTAGAGCTAGAATAGAAGGGGGGAGCTAGTCAAAGTTATTACAGAGGTGAAACCTTCAGATTTAGGAGGGAGTTGGCCAAAGAGGGCAGAGGTAAAGTAAAATGTACAATGTTTTGGGGCTTCAGAATCTGGCATGAGTAGGCTGATAACACTGAAGTAAGATAAGACAGGTGCCATAGCACAAGACTTTTGGAAGTTCTCACTATGTGGTCCAAGCACAGGGTCAACACTGAGAGCAAGTGCTTCCTTATGAGTGGGATGAGTGGAGTGGGGGCCTTGTAGCACTGTCCCTGAGCCTCTGGTTACCTTTCAAAAATCAACAGAAGCTCGTAGAATTCATGTGGGGAAAGGGTGCCTACTTCAGGCTGGACTGGATTGAAGTATATGACAGGCCTAAGGAAAGATATGTAACAAAGTAATTAAAGTATTGTTCGGTGCACAGAAGAAGAGAAGAAGTAGAATGGAAGAGGGAGAAAGAGGAGGTAAGGGAGATAATGGAGAGAAAGGAAAAGATTGAGACAGGAAGAAGGAAGAGGAAGGTGTGTGAGTGTGTCTACACAAGGTGGTAACTGACTCCCAAAAGGGGGTTCTGACTTCTACCTTTTTTTCAACACTAAAAGCATAGCAGTTGATTATTTAGTATTTAACTGTATAGCAAGTACTTGCATTGTGCTTTCCAAGTATCAAACACTAGTTATCATTAACATAATCCTCACAACCCCTAGTTAGGTAGCATCGTTGTCCTCATATCACTATGAAACCAAGGGACAGGGGAAGTGACTGGGAAGTCTCAAACAGCCATGCACATCACTGCTGGTGTACAAATGCAGGCAGCCTGGGATCTGCTTACCAAATATGATGCTTCCAAATGATACATGGCTCTGGATGACCATAAATTAATAAAATAGCCTCACCAATTTAATAAGCTCCTGCCAAGAGCTTAGTCCCTTGCCCTAGAAAATTTGGAATAGACCACCATATTGAGTCGGGAACATACAGAATATGTGCTATTGGAAACAAAGCAGAAGAGATGCCCAAGGTGACAGGGCAAGAGCACAAACACAGAATCAGAATGTTCCTTTGCTGTGGCAGGTGTGAGAGGTGAGAGCTGACACAGTGATGTTCCTCAGAGATACTTGATGTCTCAACAGAGGCAGGAAGGTTGTAAGAAAGTTACTGTCTTTGAGAGGAACCACAATAATTAATGGTGAGAGAGGAAAATTACGAAAAGAACAATGATATACTAAGGCAAGACACACAGTGGTCTTGATGAGTGGAAGTAAAGACCCAGGGAACAGTGGCTGCAAGTAGCAGCTTCAGAAAGAACTAGTAGGGTTGCAAGGCCCAGGACAAGTATGGTGAACTAAGGGCCAGGCAGGCCTGGTGCAGACCATGGCTTTGTTCTTGCTCTGCCTCATCTCCTCCACCTTCCTTCTTCTTTTCCCTCTCTCAATCTTTCCCTCCCTGTCCTCCTCTGCCTTGCTTCTCTCCTTTTCTTCTCCCTCCTCTTCCACCTCCGTCTCTTTCATATACCAAACAATATTCTTATTGCCTTTCTATCTGTCTTTCCTTAGACTTGTCATGTGCTTAAATTAGTCTATCACAAATCAGATACATCCAATTTTGTCCATGAACCTGATCTCTCCAAGCCCCTCTCTCTCATCATTAAATAGGCTTAATGTTTGTGATAGTTCTAAACATGTAACATTACTATCCAGAGCAGATCAGGGGACTAAGTACATGACCGAGGCTATTATATTTGAATAATTCATCTTCATTGTATCATAGTGCTGTTTCATAAAGGTATATGAAAGTTTTTAAAGTCCTTCTAAATCCCCACTAGAAAAAAGAAAAGAAGTCATTAACGCCAGCTTCACCATTGGAGTCCAAACTAAGCAAGCCATCTGGCAAGGTATGGAAATCACATGCCAGTTCATCATCACACGTTTGTCCTCTGCTGCTTGTCTCAGCCTGATTTCTTGTGGTTTTAAAGGAAAAATTTAATGACTTAGAGTTTAAAGAAATTATGACTGAATTGAAAGTGCAACCTTCACACTTTATACCAATTCACGGTACAAGCCTCTGTTTTGAAACTCTAGTTCCAGGACACAGAGATTATTAACAGTTTCTAGTCTATAAATATGTGTTCTTTAGCAACACATATAGCTGATTGAGACTTGGAAAGTGACTCTTTCTGTCACTTGGTTTTAGAGTGAGAACATCTTGGGGGTTGTCTTAAGTATTCTGTATTGCCTCTCTATTGGTAAAGAATATATGGTACTTCTTTGAAATCTATCCCCTTTCCCCCAAGAAACCACAACAATAATTTAAAAAGGAAAAATAGTCTAAAGCTAATGGGCCCTAATTTCTATTGCATATATCAATAATGATGAGTCCTAAAACCATCATGGGAATGTGCTCATCTTCAGTGATACTTTTAGATTTGAGGTCTGTAGTGAGGGTCTTTCCATTTTCAGGTGCCTGTTCATATTGAGTCATCCATAACTACAAAACAGGGTGGCAGAAGCCTCTCATTAATATATTGAGTTCATGTTGACAGTCTAAACTGTCAGTTCATATGTCTTTACCATTGATCTCACATGATTTCTCTTCAGAGCTATCTTTGGGCAAGCAAGTGATAAACAACAATGCTCATAAAGAAAGGGAAAAATACAGGAAAATTCATTTTTAAAAATAGATTTTATTTGGAAGAGGGGCTATCTACAGATTTTGTAGTATGAAACTTGGAAGTTGGGGGACTGAAAAGCAACAAGTGCCACATGGCTAATCCTTGCATTTTTTTTCTTTTTCCATTTTAATTGTCAGTACCTTGGCTTGATAGCCATTGTGAACTAATAAATTTGTTGCTGTAGTTAATGACTTGGTACATTTTGAAATGGTTATTCTTTCCTTAATGTGGCTTTTTATCTTTCCAACTCAGAATCTAGACTCTGCATCTTCATAATAAAAATGGACTGAATTTTAACTATTTTTGTGCTTGGAAAAATTACAGTATTTGGTACATGTTTTGTAGTTAAAAATCAAGGATAATATATCTACCAAATAACATTTACATATCTTTCTCTTTCATTTCCAGTCAGGCATGGATGTTGCTTTAGATGACCTGATAGACACTTTAGGGGAACCTGAAGAAACTAACAAAGATGATCCACGATACACTGGACCAATAGTTTTGGTATGTGATTGGAAGCCAGTAAGAATTCATCCTCAATGAATAGGAAAGCAAGTAAAGCCATGACTGTTAAGCACAGGAGGCAATCTCATGTTCTGTTGATTATGTAGAAACAGGATGGTATCAGCATTGATAATAGAAACCAAAACTTAGTGGTAAAGGTGGAAAGAGTCTGCCTTGTGACAGCTACACAATTGCATTGATTCAGAAAATATTTGATGGTGCTAAAGCACTTACTGGAACAACTGACTAGGCCAGAAAGTCTTGTTTTTTGTCCTTTAGATGTGATGTAGTGGACTTGAACTTATTTTGAGTTTTATATCCTTATGATCTTTTAAGTTAATCTATTCTTATTTTCCAAAAAGTAATGTAATTTTGTTTCCTGGTATTAAAAATATAGACTAGATGAAAACATTGTCAATAGATACCATTAAACATTAGTTTCTAAAGTTTACAATAAATAGAAAAACAGAGAAAAAGACAACTGAGTAGAGAATTAAGAAAAAGTTGTTTGGACAATGAACAAATAACATGAAGGTCTACCAGGGAATTAGGAAAATGACATAAAGCCACATGGTGTGGTGCCACTTGTGTGACCAGACTACCAGAAGTTTAAAAGTTTGACAACTCAGCTAAGGCACTAGGTACTAAAGATAAGTGTCCCTTTCAGTTACAGATCCCTTCCAGAGAGAGAGCCTGGAAGTGTTACTAGTGTGTACAGAGAAGGATAACTGGCAGAACATTTGGAAACAATGTGGTTAACAATATAGGAAGCTACTCAGTGCTTCCTTTTTCTAAAGGGAAAATGGCTTCCTCATGCATTTGTATAATATAAAGCCATAATTTTGGGTAAAATAAACCAGAGCAACAAAATGATACTATTTATATAACATTTGAAAACATGCAAAGTTATTATGTATAATGTTTATGAATTCCTACATGCAGAATATTTTTAAAATATGCTCCAGTTTAGTTTCTAAAAAATGATAAAAATTACATGTATCATGGTATTAGAAATAAACCATATTTTCAAAAGTAACAAAGTATTTACTTCTAAAGTTTATAAAGAATAAAAAACACAGAGAAAAAGATAATTCAATAGAAAATGATGGAAATGATAAACTTAAAGTGCAGGGTTCTATCTATAAAGCTAGTTAAATAATTGTTAGCATACCATTAGAACTTAAGGGTTATGTTCAGTTGTAGCTTCTTAATGATTTATTTTCATCTCAATAGTTACAGAAAATTAGTACTAGAATAGTACTTTGGTTTCACATATCATTCTCAGCATATTAATCGCATAATATGTCTTTATGTGTGATTTAATTCCAGGACCCAATGGATTCTACCTACATTGAGGCACTGGGTATAAAAGAAGGGACTATTCCTCCAGAGTACAGAGAACTTCTGGCTGTAAGTTATCTTTCACTTTTATTTCACCATTTATTTCTTGGAAGATAATTTCATATCAATATCAAAATTTAGAAAATTGAATGGGGCATATACAGTTGTTATTATTGAAAAGTACCCTCTGTGTGTTAACCTTTTGGAACCTGACAAGGTACCACAGACTGGATAGCTTAACCAAGAGATTTCTCTGTTATTTGTAGAGGCTGGAAGTCACACTTAGGGTCTGGGAACAACTGGCTCCTTCTAAGAACTCTGAGAGGTAGCTCTCTTCTAGGCCTGCTTGCTAGGCTTATAGATGGCTGTTTTCTCCATGAGTCCTTTCACATTACCTTCCCTCTGTGTTTCTCTGGGCCCCTATTTGCTCTCTTCATAGGGACATTAATATCACTTGATAAGGATTCCCACTAATGACCTAGCTTCACTGGATTTCTTATATAGAGATCCTATATCCGCATAAGGTACTATTCTGAGGTTCTTCGGAACTTCATCATATGAGTGAGAGAGCACACAATTTAGTTCATCATAGACTGAGAATACATTTTTATCAATCAGAAGAATTAATTTTGACTTCTCAACTTCTTTCATTTTTGTTTCAGAAAAAGGAAGGGATCACAGGACCTCCTTCAGATTCTGTGAGTTTGTGTACATGTCTTCTAAGGTCTATGTCACCATTTTGGGGGCCATAGAACTACCCCACCTATAATCCCAGTCACTCAGGAGGCTGAGCTCATGGCCAGCCTGGGTAAATTATACTCTGTCTCAAAATTAAAAGTAAAATGGGGTTATAGCTCAGTGGCAGAGTACTTGCATTGTGTGCACGAGGGCCTGGATTCACAATGAAAAAGCCCTGTCAATTCTGTATCTGAAGGTGATGACCACGGTAATCTCTCATTCAGATGTTTCTTTCTGTTCCTAGAAAGATGGTGGACATGGGGCTGTTTCACTGTTCCTTGTCTATATATATGTATGGAGGTGGAGATGATGGGGTCAAGAAGATAGAAAGATATAGTAAATGCTAAAAATTATTAGTAGTATGAGCACATGTAACCACATGTAACTACATTAGAAGGAGGGAAAAGGAGGAGGCGCACCCACTGCCTTCCAAACAAGGCTTCCTTCTGAGTTATTTCATTAACATTTCTCATTTGATATCTAAAGAATGCAAAGAATATTTCTTTTCTGGACTCCTAATCTCTAGTTTGGCTCTTAGGAGTTACTCTGTGCTCTTTTCTCTAGAAACCCATGGGACCTGATGATGCTATAGATGCCTTGTCATCTGACTTCACCTGTAGTTCTCCGCCTGGGAAGCAAACTAAGAAAGAGGTGTTGTTTTTAGTCCTATTAAAGAGAACTTTGCTAGAAAGTATCTTGGGTATAAAAATAATGTTTTAGTTCTGTTTGTCACAATTGGATTTCCATCACCTGTAAAAATCTTTTGAATTTTCTTTTTCAGAAATCTACAGGGGACGTTTTCAAAGCTCAGGCTGCTGGAGTGACCAGAAGTCCTTTTCCTCCCCAGGAGAAAAAAAGGAAGGTGGAAGAGGTACTTACTTCCTTAAATAGCCAAGGGCCTATATGACAACAGTTACTTACCTGATTTTTGCTTATTTATGAATAATTTTAAAGCACAGTCTTTACTGTTGTCATACAAGACCATCTTATGTTGTAACACAGAGAAACTGCTCTTGAAATATGAAATCTTAGGCTTGAGTTCCTAAAGGGAGCTTTGTGGATCATTATAGGAATGCCAGCACAGCTGTTTCTGCTGCCTCAGCAACAAGCTGATTCTGTCTTCAAAGTTGATCCTGCAGCTCCAGGCTAGATGTGGGCAGGTGCGCCCTGTGTGAATGGTGCTGATAATGCTAAGGACCACTTCTATCAGGGCTGCCCCTGCTTCTGCCCTGCTGGAGGGAATAGTTTATTTTTATCTCAATGGCTGAGAGAGCTGTGGGGAGCACCACACCCTGACAGTGGAAGTTCTCATAGCCCCGAAATTGTATCTTCAGAGGTCACTTCAGCTTTCTCACTTGATTGAGCTTAGCTGTTTTGCTGAAGAGCCAAGCTTTCAGAAGACATTTTACAAGAAAAACAGGGTCATTCAAGTTTACTTGCTGGCAGCTTTTTTGATAAGAGTCTTTTGTAATATCATTTCTATTATAATCATATATCTTACTTGCAAAGTAAGTGTTGAAGTGTGCCCTATAGCTGTTGCTATAATAAGAGGTCTGGTGTCTTAGACCAAGTTTTCATTCATAGGTAAGTCCTTTTTTCTTCTTGTTTTAATTTTCCTTCATATAGTAATTTCTCAATCCACAATTTACCTTTTGTGAATTTAAAATATATATTTCACAAATAAGAAAATTGATTATGTGGATTATCTAAGCTCTAAACTTTGAAGAGTTTTTTGTTTTGTTTTTATGCACAGACTTTTTCCCTTTTAACAGGATGTCATGAGTGATCAAGCCCTGCAGGCTCTGTCAGATTCACTGGGCACCCGGCAGCCAGACCCTGAGAGCCATCTTAGCCAAGCTGAACAAGTCAAAGAGGTACTGGCCTTGTAATTCATATGCAAAGCTGAGCACTGGCACATGACTAGAATTCTTTTACATTGTTAGAATTACTCTTCATTTTCTCATTTTCAGAGTCTGGTAAATGTAGATATTTATTGCTGGGGAGTGAGCAACCAAGGCAGATGGTTAAGTGTTTGTGTAAAACATTTACTGTGTCAATATTTGAAAAGTGGGGGTGTGGCTCAGTGGTTGGGTACTGGGCTTGGTCTGTGCAAGGACCTGGGGTGGAATCCAGCACTTCAAGAATGCAAAACCTTTTGGTCCAGTATGTTAGCATATATTGTGATCCCAGAACTTAGGAGGCTGAGGCAGAAGGATTGTGAACACTTTTTAGAACAGCCTAGGCTGTGTAGTGAGACCCTGTCTAGAAAGAAAGGGAGATGGGGGGTGGGCAGGGAGAAAAAGAAACAATAATCTGCTTTGCCAAAGCATGATAACAGTAGTAGTCTGGTGAGAACCTGTAAAGTTAGCTTTTGCTGAGAATTGTGAATTTGTATTTTCCAAAGAGTGCTTATGGAGGGAGATGATCAGGGAGAATGCGATGAGCCTTCTTTTGTATATTTATGAGGAAGAAGGTTGACAAAATTGTCTCAGGTTGAAATAAAGTGAGCCACAATCACTCAACTACTTGCTTACTGGAGCTCACACACACTTACACCATGTTTGTCTCATAGCCTCCATGCCCTTAGCAAATCCATCCAAGCTTGTAGCTGGTGTAGAAGTGTGATATTAAGTTAGGATTTTTGTATGCTTTTCCAAATCAGTTCTCTGGGGAAAAGAAAAAGGACAGAAGTAAGCTGCCTATATCTAACAAGGCAGGAATCCTGGAGGAAGACAATCAAAGGCTTTGGGAGTACTACCCTATCAAATCAGGGAAAGGAAACTGGCAAGCAGCATTGTCACAATGCCCCTGACTCTGCTGTCACTTCCTGTTCTGAGTTGTCAGGGAAGGGCAGTCTTCCTGACTCCCAGGAACCCTGCCTGAGTTTGAATTGGCCCAAGTCTACTATGGGCCAGTTTCTGTCTTCTACTTTCTGGGAGGGCTCACCTGCTGCAGTGTGGCATGAGAAGCTTCATGATGTTGAACGCAAAGGAGCTGGAGAAACAATCCCTGTCCTTCAGGAGCATGTAATGTGCTCAGAAGAAAGAGAACATGGGTCCAAACACTGTGAGGTGCATATTACTCAGAGTCATGTTGTCTCTAAGGAGGGTGGTCTTGGTGGAGCCCTGGGTATAGCCAGGAGCTGCTATATTATGGTTCTATAACCTGGGAGCTGTGGATTTCACTTTTGCCTCAGGCTTTTTATAAATAGAGTAATTTAATAAGATAATATATATGGAAAGAGAACGTGTAAACCTGATAGAAGTCCCAGGACAGTCTAACTAACCCAGTCACTAACCCAGATGAATAAGTGGAAAACAGTGACATGAAAGGAACTCATGCAGCAGCATGGGTAACTCTCCAGAGTGTATATAGCAATGTGTTCACAATGCCATTACTCTATGAAGTGTGTATAGGAGTGTGTTCACTGTCCTAGAAACCAGTATCAATAAACTAATTAAATAACTTTCCATTCATGTCATTGCTAGCTTTCTGCTAGTCCTAAACTATATTTCCTAAGAAGATCTTTCAATCCTCTAAATTCTTGAGCTAATTTATGGAGTCTGGGGGTGATTGTTTATAATGATTAGCCTGGTGTTTTGATAAGGCCCCTAAAGGTCCTTGCTTCTTATAGGAGTCTATGGCTGTCCCATCACCTCCCCTATTAAATGGCACCTGTACAAACTATGGAAGTCTCTAGAAAACAGACCCAATCCTACTTTGTCTTATATTACATCATACCATAAAATGAACATTTATTTGCCTATAATGATATCATTTAAGCCACTCTCATTTTTTAGGTATGTGTACCTGGTCTAGCATGTTTGCAGTGTGGTAGACTTCCTCTTGGTGTTTTTGGTGTCTTGAATAGTGTGGCCATTTTAAAAATATAAAGATCAAAGAGGTAAAAAAAAAAATGGATCCTGTTGTGTGTATATCTGCTCATAGCCTGGAAGTATGGAGATAGTCTTCCTGTACAGATGGACCTTGATATTCATGGAGTCTCCTTAGGGACTAGACATGGCATACTTCCCTGAGTTGGGCAGTATTGCTGCATATCAGAATGCCCACAGACAGTAATAGAGTAAAACCTGAAATCTGAAAAGAGACGAAGACCTTTCCATCCTAAATAACATACAACTCTAGTCCCAGAACAAAGAACAGTGCATGGCTAACTAAAGTTTCTTGATAATTTTTAAGAATTAATCAAGAAAGTAGCCAGTCCAGTCTGAGGTTGAGGTGGAGATGGAATCAGTGAGTTGACTCCTGATTTGCTTAAGTAAATTATACCACATACCTTAGGTTCTAAATTATAAATCCATGCCTTGAAATAGATACAAATCCTTACACATGGTATTTTATAGGACTCACCTGCAGATTCCATTACAGATGCTATAGAGGAGAATTAGTCGTGTACTGTTGAGGTACTTATTTCTAATGTATTTATTTGCTCCTGGTTCAGTGATCTTGTGAAGTAAGTCCTGCTGCTATTGAATGAGTCCTTTATAAATCATTAAAGCCAGTTCTCCATGAAGAAGCCACATTTGTGACTATCTGCTTCTATCATTGTTGAACTAGATGAGAGAATTAGATATGTGCTTTTCTCCCTTCTTAAATAACTGCCCTGTTGGGCAAGATATATGAAAGCTATTAAAATAATTGCAGCTAATTTCTGCCTATACTTACTGTCCTCCAAGGGGCCTTTATTTACTTTGGTGAACTTTCAGAGTCAGTGAGCTAAGGAAGGATTATTAGCTAGAGAGGCAACACTCTCAAGGGCATCATGACTTCCTAAATCTTGGACCAAGCAGAGTGTCTGTCCCAGTGCCTGCTCACAACTGCTTTCCACAGACTTGCGCTTTGTGGTTTACAGAGCATTCCAAACACTCTAACCTTATTCTGGGTTATTCTGTAGTATACGAAGTAGGTGATAACAGTTTATATTACTTACATCATCTAACTGCTGCTTTTTTTTCCTTCCCATTTTCATCAGGCAAAAGCAAAAGAAGAAAGGCAGGAGAAGTGTGGTGAAGACGATGACACAGTCCCGGCTGAGTACAGGTTAAAGCCGGCTGTGGTAAGCTCTCTGCATAACAGCACACTTATCGGCATCATGCTTATGATATTCCTCCCCTTGATACCAGGAACAAAGCTGTCGCACTGCAGATATTAACTGTGAACATGCTGGACCTGTTTCTCTTGGCTCTCTGAAGCCACAGGACCAATCCCCCAGGGATGGTTTGTCCTTTCATGGCTTCTAAAGTAGTCGTTAAAACTCTAACCTATTTGAGTATTTGGTAAGAGGAGAAAACATTTCCTAAATTGTGAAAACTCATGTTCAAAAACTAAATGGTGTTTAAAATCCAAAAATGATATTTATCCCAATCCTGGGTTGGAGAATTGAAGCTTTTTATATTTTAAGACAGGTTCTCAAGGTGTACTTGACTATCCTCAAACTCACTCTGAAGTGGAGACCATCCTTGGACTAATCCCCTCTAGCTCCCAACTGCTGGGATTACAAACCCAGCTCTGTAGAATTGAGTTTTTTCTTTATTTATCCCATTAAGGAAGGGATAGCCTGATGACTCAGTGGGTAGAGACACTTGTTACCAAGACTGACTATCTAAGTTTGATCCCTGGATTCCATGTGATAGGGAAAAACTAACTCTGCACACACCCATACACATAATAAATACTCAAAAAACAATTTCATTAATACAACTGCACTATTCTCTTTTGTTTCTTTGTTTCTTTGTCTGTTTGTTTATTTATTTATTTATTTATTTATTTATTTATTTATTTATTTATTTATTTATTTATTTATCTTTTTGCCTTACCAAACAGTAAATCTTTCAGTAACTTGTAATCAAAAACAAATCATAGCATCCTTAGAAAAGATTTCTATATTGGTAGTTATAGAAATTAAATCTAAAATTAATTCACTCGAGCATAAGAAAAAATAAGCTTACCTCTCACATCCTGGATTTGCCTAAAACAAACATAATAGAACATGAAAGCAAATTTTTCTATTTTATCTCCATTAAATTTCTAATTTTATTTTCAGGATAAAGATGGAAAACCACTATTGCCAGAGCCTGAAGAAAAGTCTAAGGTTGGAAAATTTTCTTAGCACTCAAAACCAGCAAAAATATAAAGTGTAAATTAGGATCATTTTAAAAGACCACATTTCACATGCAACCTAGTACTGGGGTGAATTCTTATGGTAACTCAAGGCTGAGGCCTCTGCTCTTTTGCATATATTTTAATGATGGTTTCTCTTATGAATTATTACCAGACTATTAAGCAGCATTCACCAATCATTAGGAGTTAATGCTAAAAGAGCTTTTACATTATATTATTTTGGCATTTAATTTAGAATTTGATTTAGTAACTACTCTTAACACTTTTATTTTGTCTTAAATATATATAGTCAGTTTCCTGTCATGATGACACCAATCAGCATTTTTAATCACCTACTATGTGCTTAACATTGCTCTAAGTGCTTTTCACATCTCCATTTCATTTTTAATGAGCCATTGAATAAAGTTAGTGTTGCTTACATGAGCCCATGAGTGGGGTTATTTATTAGAGCATGGGCAATTTCTCAGTAGATATACCACTAAAGAAAAATAGCTCCTGTGTTCTAATGCCTGGTAGAGCTACTGTGTCAGTAGCTCCTCAAAGAATTATGTGGCTTCTTGACCCCCTCCCCCTCTGTGATGGAATGCTAGTGAGCTCAATCTTGTGCAGGCAACTGGACTCAGACTTGAGCTGCTGTGAGTTCAGTGCAGCAGCCATGTCCTTTCTAGAAACAGCACTCACACCACTGCCTCTCTTTCTGCTCCTTCTTCCTTTTCTCCACAGGATATTTTCATAGAATCCCCGCATGGACTGACTCTGCTGGGGGAATGGGGGCTATCAAACTTTCTTGCCACAGACCGTTTTCTATCCCCCTACTTTCCCTCCCTTCCTTTCCCTGGTTATAGAAAATGAGTACATTAATGTGTTTTCTCTGCTTTATTCTGAAAGAAAATCATTAAGGACTAGGAAATGAATAGTCACCTTTAATAACTGCAATACTCACTGGAGAAAACAGGAAATCTTATTTGAGTAAAGGTGTACAGCAAATCCTTTTGTTACTTTGAAAAATGATTTACTCTATTTTTTTTAAATAATTAAAACTTTATTGTAACGTACTTGTAAATAAAATCATCACAAAGTGAGATTAGCCAGACTAAAAGTCTGGACCTCGCCATGGACTTCTGTGTAGGTCCTAGAGCTGACCTATCAGGTGAGTAAATAAACCTTTAGCACTTTCACAGCATTAAGGTGGCAAGTAAAATATACGTGTGTGCCATTTTCCCCCCTCACATCAATAAATGAAGAATATGCCTTATCAAGCTAGCTTTTGTTTTTAGATAATACAATGTAGCTAAACCATATTAACCTCAAAAAAAATACTGCCCTATGATTTTACAGAGCAGAGCATCTTCATAATGCAGCATTTCTTGTTACAGCGCCTGAGTGAAGCAGAGCTGATTGGGCAACTTTCAGAAGATTTTGGCCGATCTACATGTCAAGACAAACCATCTATACCAGCTGAGAAAATAGAAGTATGTTCTAATAATGTCTTAAGGGGTTTTAATGTTCATTTTTAATCTGAAAACGTGTGAAGCCCTGATTATTATTGGATACAGGAACCCCATGAAGGTCTACGTGTCACCTTTTGTACATGGTGTTTTCTTCTTGCCTTTTTCTAGATGTATTTTCTATTCCCAGCCTATCCCTAATATTCTTGAAGTTTAAAACCTGCAGTCATTCCTTCAGTGAAGTGCTTATATCCAAGCTTCCCTTTTGATTGCTGTCACGGAGCTGGTTAAATGAAATTGCCATGCCTCTCAGCCCTTCCCGCTTTTATGTCCACCAGAGTCACCCTTTTTGAAGGATGTTTCTAGTTACAGCATTCCCCTACTCCAACCTTGAAGTTGCCACTCCCTGTGAACAGATTCTGTACATGCCACGAGTATATGTTAGTCATGGATTCCTTTCTACCAGGTTTACTGCGTTACTGCATTACTGCATTACTCGATGGGAAGGCTCTGCAAAAGCAACCTTTTGTTATTGGTACTTTCCGTTCCTCATTCAACACACTCTTTATTAAAAGAAATTCTCATGGCAGGGCTTCTTAGTTGCTTTATTGTTTGTTTGTTTATGGGTTTTTGTTGTTGTTGTTGTTTGTTTTTTTTTCTGTGTGTGTGTGTGTCTGTGTGTGTGTATCCCTGTTAAAGCAATTACTTTAAAAGGTTCTGAGCTATACTGGTGCTTCTTTAACCCTAACATCTGTCATTGTAAACAGTACAGTTTCTCAAGGATGATGAGAGCATGCTTTAGCACTACTCTTTCTCCTGGGTGCTTTGCATGTAGGAAAGCTTTGCTAAAGTGTCTGGATTAAAAGCATTTGGAAATTACTGGGACCCTGCCCCTAGAATTCCTCACTGCATTGTGGTGAGTGCCTAAGAACATATATTTCTCACAAGATATCCAGTGCTGCTGAGGTTACAAGTCCAGGGACCACTCTGAGACTCCTATTCAGTATCATTCCTTACATTCATGCAGATTTATAACTTAAAATATGCTCTCAGATCAATCCTTGAGATGTTATGTGTATTTATCAATGTTTTCCTTTCACAAATGTGAAACTGAGTCTGCAAGTTGCAATTATAGTAATTGAAAAGTTTTTAACATGCTTTGGTATGCATATCGCTCAATAAGCATTCAAAAGACTCGTGCTTACAACTTACATCTCGTAGTGTCTAATTGAGTCACTATTGTTCAGTTTTATTAGTCAGGTAATTCTAAAATTATTCAGAATACTTGCTTCTTTTCTCAGAAACCTAAGGACACATCCCCAACTCCTGTGGCTGAGGCTGTGCCTCAGGCCTCCATGTGCAGTATACAGTCAGCACCACCCAAACCAGCATCTTCGGTGAGTGATGCCCTAGCACTGAAAGGGTCTTGAGCAGGCCCTGTTCTGTCTCCCCCCACTTTCTACTGTATGTCGCCATACTATGACAAGAAAATGAAGGGAAAGCTAATACAGAGTTGCTATTCATTGTTCTTCCGGCTTCAGGGCTGTGCGGGAAACTTCATCTGCACTTAACTTTTATTTTAATTCAGGTGCTGTCTGCTGCTTTGCTTTTATCTTCTGAAACTCCTTGTAGGTCCATAACTATCTCCAATAGTCCCTGTGTCCTGAATGTCCAGTGTCACATTTCTTCCTGGCTTTGTATCCAAATCATGACCACAATTCTGCCCCCTTCCACGTTGGAGGAAAGATCAAAGCATCCCTTTGCCTGGCTTTCACTGTTTCTTGTTTTCTGCTTTTCTTTGAATTTTTGAGTTAAGTGATGTTTACCTAAATCCTTATTTAATTTTGATTTCTATGGTTTTAGTTTCTATCCTCTGATGACTCGGAGACTACTGCTTTATACTTACAAAATCTGAATTCTGAATGACTAGCTTTGCTCTTCTAGGACATATATGTTCCAGATTCCATAGCATCTTCTCATTATTGTTTGTGGCACTAAGGATGTGCTGGGGCTTGAGACATGCTTCCTAGGCATTCCTTAACTGACCTACATCTGCTAGTCTCCTTATTTGATGTTTACAAAGACACTGTAAAGTCTTTTCCAATCACCTTCCTGTATAAATGAGGAACGCAGGCTTTTTGTTGACCTTCAGCAGTGTACCTGTATCCTGGTCCTTAACTGTAATGCGAATGAGAAATATGGTGGTGGTCTTGGATACCTTTCAGTTTTCTACAGATATGAGCCAGACATCAAGTTATGACACAGTCTGAACTTTCATGTATGGAAAACAGGCAGATGGAACATGGATGAAGGAACCTTTTCTTTTAGGAATTTACAAAGGCTTCCATGTAGAGGGCAGGGTCACACTGAGAAGTGAAAATAACATTTCCCAAGGAAAACAGTGAGGCAGAAATGCAAAGCACTTGGTGTACTTGGATATGTTCATTTAGATGCTTGAGAGAACCAACAATAATAAAAATAAAAAAGAAACACTTTAATGAGTGGTATTTATTCAGGTTAAGTGTGTTGTATTGTTTTCTATCTATGAAAAATGTTCTGGCCAGGAAACATTCAATAAATTTTTTAAAACCACTAAGGAACATTTATGACCCATAGTTTGGAAAGCCAAAACATGTCCTGTCTTTTGACTCATACATGGTTTCTTCATTTCCCCCTTACATGCCTCATTTGTACTCTTGTTCATTTGTTTGAATGTTGGTGTAGCCAAATCTGGCTTATAACATCATGAGTGAGCATATTTCGTTCAGAATAGCGAGACTCAGGTAGGTCATTCTCATTGTGCATTGATGATGGTCAGTCACAAGCAGGAGAATCCTGAGCCCATGTATGTTAACCATGTGGCTAGTGGAAGCATCAGAGAACAAACTTGTGCCTTCTTCCCTGGGCCTGGCCAAGCTTGGTGGCAGAAATTCTGCCTTCTTTCCCTTCTGTCAGCTTCTGTTATCTTTATCTTCTTTTTTCATGGGCCAAAATTCTAGCTGGATCTTGTAAGGTCTTTAGTGTCCATATACAAATTGCATGCACAGTTTTTAATATGAGAAACTTGCTCTAATTTTTAACATTCTTAACATTTCAAAACCTCCATTCTAATTAAATTGATGGCTCAAGTTATTAAAGATAGTGTAGACCTGAAATAAGCATGTGCCTTTCTGAATTGGTACGCGTGAGTAACAACTTAGGTTTTACCACCTTTGTCCTTGCAGAAGAGCATGGCGCCAGATGATGCTGTCGAAACCTTGGCTGGAAGCCTGGGGAAAAAAGAAGCAAATCCAGAAGATGAAAAGCCTGTAGTGGATAAAGTCAAAGTAATGGTAGCTCCAATGCGTCTACAAAATGACTTATTAACCATCCACCTCTGCCCTCCAATAAGTTAACACTCTGTTTTTAAAAATCTATCTTTAAAGCATGATCAGTGGTCTTTCTCTGATACTGCATATATCCTGTTTAATAAGCTAAATCTTAGGAAGTGCCAATATTGAATCACTATAGTGGATAGGTGATATGCCTGTGTCTAAGTTTCATGAATCCCATCTTTGTCTACCTATATTCATCCTTTGCTGAGGGCTCCTAAGAAAAGTAGAATAATACTCCTCCCAACAGGTGGTTAGCCCAGCAGTTTGAGAGGTGGTATCTGAGCCTGCTAACTGGAAACTGTTAAAAGTTGAAGCTGTTGAGGATCTGTTAACAATGGTCATATACATGTTTGCAGCTAACAATAGAAACCTAAAATTTAATCTCTGAGGAATGCATTGTGTAGGAGGAGACACTAACCCTAAAAAATGATACCACTTTTATCTAGGAGAAGGCTAAAGAAAAAGACTATGAAAAACTTGGTGAAAAAGAAGAAACAATTCCTCCTGATTATAAACTAGAAGAGGTCAAGGTAAGCAGGCTGAGTATTTTCCCACATCATTTTCTAACTAAATTTTATAATCATAAAGAGGGAGCTGATAATAGATCTGGAATATAAAGATGCCATTTCTTTATGTTCTGACCCTAAATTGTCAGTGAGCACTAATACCATGTTAGAATACTAGATATGGAGCTAAATCATATTCTTTTAAAATTTGTTCATTTTAATTTCATATATGTGTGTGTATACTGAATTTACATCATTTCCCCTCCTTCTCTCTAACTCCTCCTATGTCTCTACCTTTCCCCTTCTCCTTCAAATTCAAGGCCTCTTTCTTTATTTTTGAAAACATACAAACACACACACACACACACATTCACACATACATGTATACACATAAGTTAATATATAAATACAAGCTAATGAGTCATTTAGTTTTGTTTGTATGTCTGTTTTTAGGACTTAGCACTTGGTTTGGATAAGCAGTTATGGAGCTCATCCCTGGGGAATATTGTTTCTTCCTCTCTCAGCATTCATTAGTCACCTATACTCTTCATCTAGACATGAGACCCCTTAAGATTTCCCTCTTCTACATTGGCATGTCAGCTGATATTGTCATTGTTCAAGTCTTGTTTAAGCAATCAAATTGTGAGATTTCATGAGTGCAGCTTTCCCATCATATAGAAGATGCAATCCTGCAGCAGACGTGCTGGTCTTCTGGCTCTTACACTCTTTCTGCCTGTTTGTCTGTGATGTTCCCTAAGCCTTAGTTGTGGGGTTGTGTTGAAGATATATCAGTTGGAGCTGGACACCTCATGGTCAGTTGTTCTGTGCATTTTGGTCAGTTGTAGCTTTCTGTAATAGTCTTCATCTGCTGCAACAAGAAGCTTCTCTGATGAGGGATGAGAGCTACACTTCTCTGTGGGTATAAGGATTTGTATTAAGAACACAGTTAAGATATATATAAGTGCCGGGCGGTGGTAGCACACGCCTTTAATCCCAGCACTCGGGATGCAAAGGCAGGCGGATCTCTATGAGTTCCAGGCCAGCCTGGTCTACAGAGCGACATTCAGGACAGGCATCAAAACTACACAGAAAAACTCTGTCTTGAAAAACAAAAAAACAAAAAACAAAAAAACAAAAACAAAACAAAAAACAAAATAAGTAACATTATATGAACTCAATGGCTTGTATTTAGGAATAGACATGTATATACAAATACATGTATACATATAATCATTGATGAAAAAAGAGGCCACAGATTTGAAGGAGAGTAAGGAGGGGTGTAAGGGAGAGTTTGAAGGGAGAAAAGGAAAGGGAGAGATGTTGTAATTAAAATAAAATATCAAAAACAAAAGAATGCAGTTAAAGATAATATTGGTTTGGGAAAGGTGCAATAATAGATTCTCTATAAAGTTCCATGGCCTCACCAGCCATGGATTCTTGGCTATGTATACAGTACCGAACACAAATTCTTTACTATTGGGCAGGATTTAAGTCTAATTAGAAAGCTGATGGGTAGCACCAAGATATATGTCACTACTGTACCTTTAGAGATATCTTGTCATTCTAGTCATTGTGGTTCATACCCATCATAGCTGGGTAGGACTTTTGACTGCTTTTCTCCCTGGGCAGCTTGCATAGTATCTTCTAATACAGTGAAAGCTAGTCCTCAGGGAGGAGTCTTCCAGGTCAGTTCCTCCAAGTCCTGTGTCCAAAATTGTAGTGGTGTCAGCAATAGGGACTTACCTTCAAATTCTGGGAAGCAACCAAGGGCGATAGCAATAGAGACTAAAATATATTCTTAAGTAGCCTTTTCTTCCTTTAATATAAAGAAAAATTAACATCTAGGCCACCAAATATTTTTCCCTTCAGACATGTGGTTTGTGATAACACAAGCAATATAGGAATACTTTCTGCAGGTTAAACAGAAGTTATGCAGAAAACTTTTTTTTTTTTTTTGAGCTGAGGATCGAAACCAGGTCCTTGCACTTGCTAGGCAAGCGCTCTACCACTGAGCTAAATCCCCAACCCTACAGAAACTTTTTAATCCTTAAGTATAAGTTGAAAACATGAAAACTTGTTAAACACTGAGTGATAAGTTGACCTGTTCTCTTCATATTGAAAGGACAGGATATGTAGACCAAGTAACCAATGGAGCGATCCCATTATTATCAGTTCCAGTGTACATTTTAAACAGAGTAGACACATAGGCAGTTGAACAAATAGTCATCTTCATAATGTGCCACCAACAGGAAAGTTCAAATGTACTTTAACAGCAGTTTTGAGAAGCTGAATTCAGAGTCCTCACCCATCCACATGCACTAGTTTATTTTGCAACTCAAGATCTTACACTGAATTCTCCTTTACTTAAAGTTTATTATCCTGAACACTTCTGCATTTCATACTGCATCCAAAACTGGTGGAGTTTCAATTATTTGCAGCTCGTACATACATTGTTTTAAAAATTATTCAGGACATTTTCAAGGCCACAGATCTGTCTCTGATCCTAGTTCCATAGAAGCAGGCCATATGCAGTTACTCAGTAGGAAGCTGGCTACTTTCTCCCTGCCCTCACTGAAGCTTAGTAGTGCTACTTCAGGGATTGCTTTCCCTGGTCCCCCCTTATTTAGTGTTAGTTTGTCCTCTGAACTTATCTCAGACATTGTCAGTTACCCAGTGCTTTGTCACATTTCCAGGTTGCTGGCTTGACCTCTTGTTTAAATATTGTTGTCATTAATTACCTACCTCACATCAGGTCACTATAGTGAGGGTCTGCTCTCTGTTGTGGTCAGACCTCAAATTTCCCCTTCCTGCTACTCGATTATGAGGTAGTAAAAGGTAGATTTCCATTTTAATGCAGAGCAAAGGAGCCTTCAGGGTCCCATGCCTCACTTGGGATCTTCACTGACTTTTCAGCTAAAACATGGTCTGGAAGTAGCAGATTCTTCCTTTAAAAGGGGCTAAAGCTACAAGTGAATTCAGAGGGCAAGAAGGGTTGTCTTAGCTATAAGAAAGCAGCAGATAGCTCTAAACATTTACATAGCACATTTGAAATACAGAAAACAAAGCAAAACATTTTGACCACTTTCCTAGGAGAAATCTTTGAATGTACCCTTGAACTCATTTATTTTTGTACAGACAAATAAATGGAATCTGTCATTAATTTATAGATCTTCTTTTATTAAGGAGGCTCAAATAATTTATTGGTTTTATTCTGTCACTCAAAAGTACCACTTGAAACCACATTTGAAGCTTAACATAATCTGAGCCCTAAATTTGAGAGTCCTCCATCCAGAAAACAAGCTCCCTGAGCATTTGAACTTTAGCTGATTGAGGTCCCAGTATTCCCTTATAAAAGAGTGGTTTGCTGATACACCCCTAAAACATACCACTTAAAAAATTCACATATTTTTCTTTTGTATTCATTTCTGTTCTTTGGGTCACAAGCCACACTGAATGTGCTGTTAGACCCCTTGGCCAAGGAAGGCATGATGCATGTAAAACTGACTCTAGATATGAATGGAATTACAGTGTATATATTCTCTGCTATGATAATGTTTCTTAAATGAATAACCCATGTGAAAATATACAGTAGGTTTAGCCTGTTAATTCCTTATAAGGTGTATAGGTTCCATATTTGGGATAGTATGTAAAATAATTAATACCATGTTTTTATTCTGAATAGGATAAGGATGGAAAGCCACTCCTGCCAAAAGAGCCCAAGGAACAACTTCCAGTAAGCCATCTGCTTTCTCTGAGTCAGTCTTCTGTGTCCTCTGATTGGTAATCTGGGAAGGGCATAGCTTTCCCTTTTAGTGAGCTTATCAGAGTGTGATATGGTAGATACCAAAGAAGAGGTACGCCAGCATTCCTTTTGTTGATATTTTTTCTGTCTCTTGCAGCCCTTGAGTGATGACTTCCTTCTTGATGCCTTGTCTCAGGACTTCTGCAGTACCACAAACATATCGTCTCTTGTAAGTATGAAGCGCCTGGTTAACTGGCTTTCTTTTCTTGTCTTGTCTTGTCATTTCTTCCTTTCTTTCTCTCTTTTCTTTCTTTCTTTCTTTCTTTCTTTCTTTCTTTCTTTCTCTCTCTCTCTCTCTCTCTCTCTCTCTCTCTCTCTCTGTTTTGAGGCAGGGTTTCTCTGTAGCACTTGGGACTGAATGTGTCACCCCCTCTCTGAGACATGTCTACATGTCTAAGCAGATTTGAGTTAAAGCAATTTACTTTTTACCATGTTTTTTTTTTTTTTTTTAGAAAATTAACAATCAAAGAAAAAATTGTCAGTATTAAAAATATAGTAAATGAAATACAAATACTAAGTTTGGTAAATAACAGATAACAGACTAGAACATTATTTGGGACACTGTTACAAACTCTAGTGACAAAGTCTCATATTTTGACTCATAATTCAAATAGAATGGAGTAACTACTGTATATGCCCTCCTTGTTGGTCATAGTAAAGTAGAAAGGAAATTATGGGGTAAGTAAAATTTTAAAATGTTATCAAATAATACTAATGTCAAGAAATAAATTCAGAATACACTATTGAAAATAAAACAACATAAAGTTAAATTAAAAAGTAGCCAAAGCAGTATTCATGTATTTCCTGCCATTCATCTTTAAAAACAAAACCAGGTAAATTTGATAAATCTGATATCTAACAAATTCTCCCCAGGTGCCTGCCCTGAGGAGATTTCTACCAGGGTCCAGAATAGAAGCTACAAGCAGCTAAGGATCTAAGGGATATAAAATGAATTTAAGCACACTGAGTTCTTTAGTCCATTCACTTTATTCTTCTAAGTAAATTATGTCTACACAGTTTCTTTTCTGTTCTCATACTTAGCTCTTCTCAGTTCCTTCAGCTCTCAGTCCCTTCTGCTGTTCTCTCATCCCTATCTAGTTCTTTCCATCTTCATCCTCATCTTGTTCTTCTCAATCAATTCCCTCAGTGCTGTGCGGGAACCAGTACGTATACCCAAGCAATGGTTCTTTGGCAAAGCAATTCAAGGCTTGGAGTTTTCAGGGTTGCAGAGAGAGGTGATAAGGACCCACACATAAAGCAATAAATGTCAGCTTCCAATTAAAACCCAAAAGGGGAGTGACTAAAGGGAGTTCTCTGGTTAAAGGCTAAGATCAGTTAGGGAATCTAGGAATAGCCCCTGGCTGAGAAGGAATTAAAACTTGATTTGCACAAGAAGGAAGCTTGGCACCTATCACTTGCCTGGCCTTGAAGGCAATCTCCTTGGTCAGTGGGAAGTAACTACTTTAACTCAGTAACTAGCAAGTGACTAAAACATCATCCCAGGAATGCGAGCAGTAAATCCACCTTAAATTAGGGTCTTGTGTAAATAACTCAGGGGTGAAGGTAAGGAGTTGAGGATTTAATTGCTAGTGGTTATTTTCTCTAGCTGTGGGTGAGATGAGCTAATGTTAATGTACAGTTTTGTCCTTGGAAAAAGGTATCTTAGCTGAAATACTTTTGTCTGGAGAATGGCCCTGGCCAGATTTATGTAAAATAAGCACAGCTGGGGACAGTTATGCAATTACTCCAAATGTATAGGGAAAGTTGTGCCCAAGATTGAGATGCAATCGTGAGATTACATGTACACGTGACATGGAGATGCAGGGTAAATGGGGAGAATCATGGCTGTTATTGCACAAGAAGTTTACAACAAGAAACAGCCAGTTCATCCAAAAGGCAGTAATTCCATAATGCCTTGTGTGATGGTTTCTTCTAACAGAACCCTTAGTTCTGATAGGTTGACCTTCTGAACTCTAGTTGTCACCTGCTGTATACTCCCATGGTTTTTTTGCTACCAGCGGCTCTCAATAGATATCTGTCGAATTTTAATTTTCTAACAGCCATAGTATGTAGTATAGGAAGTTTGAGCCTGACATGCTGGGACAGGACCACAGCCTCGTGGCTAACTGACCAGAAGCTGTTTCTTTTGAAAACATGAGTGCTTTGTAAAATACTGGCAAGTACACATGCATGTCAGACACCAATTCTGTTTTTATATTTCAAAGCCAACCATTAATTTGTTCTTACAAATGTCAAATCTTAAAATGTTCTGGTAGACATAATAGAGGAAAAAAGAATACAGTAAACTCAAATTTAATGTAAAAACAAGAAAGATGTAACAGGCAGTAGCAGAGTTAAACTGATGTGGGGAGAAACTGCACAAGAATTTTAAAGAAATTCTAGACAAAAACATAGTCAGTACAATTCATAAAACCTAAAAAAATAAAAAGCAAAACTAAAGAAAATGTGAGAACTGCTTATTCTTCTAAAGGTCACTTTCTGGTTAGCCCCGCTGTGACATAAATATGTCGGGAAAAGGGGGATGTTCTGCAAAGTTGCTTCTTACAAATAATCATCCTCACTTTAAAAATCTCATCAATTATAACAGTGTCAGTAAAGGTCACTTTAGTTGACAGGTATAAAAGTATTGACATTCACTATAACATGTATTGAAGTCATTATTTGCCAAAATCATATTCATTGGCAAGGAAATTGCCAATATAGCCACTAGAAATAATCAAATAGTTATGTCCATATAAAAGATACATTTAAAGACCAGGGATGATGGTGTCTGCCTCTAATCTCAGCAAGAGGCAGGTGGATCTCTGTGAGTTCAATGCCAGCCTGGTGTAAATAGTAAGATACTGTCTCAAAAACTGAAACAGGACTAGAGAGTTTTCTCAGTAGTTAAGATCTCTTAACCACTTGCTCTTATAGAGGACCCAGGTTTGATTCTCAGCACCTACATGGCTGCTCACAACTGTCTGTAACTATAGGCCCAAAGGATCTGATGCCCACTTCTTACCTTCACAGACACCAGGAATACACATGGTATATATATATGTGCATGCAGATAAAACACTCAAACACATGAAATAAATCTTTAAAACAAAATTATATATTTGAAATTTAGCATACATTCATGCTTTAAATAAAAACCTTAAAAGAGTGGCAGTCCCTTAATGGTATCTGTTCATTGCCAAGAACAAAATATTTAATATAAAATGAGAGGCATTTTCTAAAATTATAAAACTTTAATTTTTGTTAAATGTGATAAGAGAAAGTCATTAGCAATAGCTGAAAAGTAATTCACAAACATTCAAAAGGAATACCTTCATATATTTGTGGGTATGGCTGTTTGAGATAAGACATATAAATGACATTATGTGTGCTAGTTTCTTGTTAAAAACAAATCAGTAAATTTCATTAATAGGAGACTCTAAATTTACATAAAAAACACAAAATAAAAAATGAATAGAAAAAGGCAAAGCAATAGGAATCTATTTATCTAAGATGGGTTCATTTTTCTTAAAAGAACAATGGCTATCCCTTTGTTTAGTTAATAAATTATTTTGTTATTAAAATATCCCTAAGATACCTTCTATAACTCAATAAAATTATTCTAAAATGTATTTGAGAAGTAAATGTATAAAAATATGAAAGCATATTTATTTTGAAATGTTTTAGGTTTTGTTTGTTTGTTTTTTGAGACAGGGTTTCTCTGTGTAGCTTTGTACCTTTCCTGGAACTCACTTGGTAACCCAGGCTGGCCTCGAACTCACAGAGATCCACCTGGCTCTGCCTCCCGAGTGCTGGGATTAAAGGCGTGTGCCACCACTGCCCAGCTTTGTTTTAGGTATTATTACCCAGTAAAACCTTGGGCCTTTGATACAGTAATAATAAGTAAAAACTACAGCACTGGTTCCAAGAATAAACTTACAACAGAGTTCACAGGAGTAAAAAAGGAAATCAACATAGACGAGAAATGTAGCATGTTAAAGGGAACCAGAGAATAAATATTATTTCAGAAAGTTTCAGAAATAATTTGTTGTGCATCATTTAGAATAAACCACTACTGCACAGTGTGACAGTGACAGAAGTATGTCACTGTGCAGTTACCAGAAGTGAACATATGATATAAAAGTCTAACTATGGCAATAGCAAACAGGACTGTTGTCCATTTTTTTCAGCAGTATGTATTCATATTAGAGAGTGCCAGTGCTGTGGATTTTAAAGACTCGTTTATTAAAAAAATGATGAGGTAAATGTTGCTAAATGGTAGAAGAAAATATTTTGAAATTTTTTACCATAAGGAAATGATAAATATTTGCAGAAATAGATTTAACCTCATTTAAACATTACATAATATATAAATGCATTTTGGCATTGTACTTTACTCCATTAATGTGTACAGATTTCCCATTCTGTATCAGTTAAAAATAAACAAGTTTAAAATTTTCTCTTCTACAGAATTCCTATCTCTTGTCAATGACTGTAACACTGAATATGACAATTTTTAAAGATTAACTTTCTCTATCTAACTGGAGCATCAGATATGAGGCTATACTCTTCCTTCTAAAGCCCTCCTCATCTTGGCACCCAAAGACTTCTGTCCATCTAAGGGAAATGGTCCACGTTTGAATATACTCTCTCTCGGCTACTCCAAGATGCTAGATTCATAACTTTGATAGGTCTTATCCCATTGGCACTTCCCATTACATCTTGCCTCTGTCCTTGAATTCATTTGAACAGAAGCTAAGCTGGAAAAAACATTTTAAGTGCCCCCTTCCAAAAGACACATCTATAACTTATATAGAACTTAATTGCAAAATAATTTTAAAAACTTTTAATAACCCAGTGTCCAAGAAGAAACACATAAATAAGTCACGGAACTCTGAGTAAATTGTTGGATGACATTTAGAATACCAGATGTGAAATAGAAACAGGAAATCATGGGCTGGACAGATGTCCCAGTATCTAAGAGCACATACTGTTCTTCCAGAGGGCCCAAATTCAGTCCCCAGCACTCACATAAGGTAGCTCATATCTTTACGTTAACTACAGCTCCAGGTGATCCAATGCCTTCTTCTGACCGTCATGGCCAACTGTACTCACATACACATACACCTTCATAGACACACATACATACACATAATTAACAATAAAAATAGATCTAAGAAAATAAAAATGAGAAATTGTAAAAATACCGTAGAGACAGAAATGGGAAAACAGTGCTTTAAACACTGCCATGAGGCATGTATTTGAATAAAGAAATAAAATAAAATGGTTTTAAGACCTGTATTTTAAACAATGATATTATGGTCATAATATTATATGCAACATGTTAATAATAACTTTTTTAATGAAAGGAATTTGAAGATGCCAAACTTTCTGCTGCCATCTCTGAAGTCGTTTCCCAGACACCTGTGCCTAGCACCCATGCAGCAGCCCCTCCGCCTGATACTGAGGTGAGCAACATACCGTCCTTGGGAAATAGTCTTAAAACCGCAACAAGAAAGAAAACAAGGCACCTGTTTAGCACAAATGAAAACAGGAAAAAATATTAGAAAAATCCAGTACCTTGTATTACAGAAAAACTTAGATTGGTGATTCTGGAAGATGACAAATCCTGTCTGTGAGGGAACAACATGAAAATATTTCACTTCCAGCCTAGGAACTTAATGTTGCTGTTGGTCTATTTTAAGCACAGTGATGTGTAATCTCTCTCTCCATATGTGTGTGTGTTTAGAATGTCAGTAAAACTAAATGAAAAGCTTTATTTTAATGAATTATATGTGAGCATCAGAGTTAACTAAACTATCATCATTCATGCAAACTTTCTTTGCTGTGTCTAACAGCCTGTCAGAAAAATTGTATATGTGTGGAGTACCCTGAGAAATATTTTCAAAAAGCTATATGATTAAATCACCCTTGCAAGAAAGCCTTTTTTGAGAAGGATCTAGAAAAAACATAAATATTACTGAGAATAGCAGGGAAAGGTTCACCATGCTTTTTTTTTAATTAAAAATTTTCATTTATTTTACATACCAACCACAATTTCACCTCCCTCCTCTCTTCCCTGTTCCCCACCTCCACCTCCTGTCTTATGCTCCCCCCTGCCCATCCACTTCTCCTCAGTTCAGAAAGGGGCAGGCCTCCATGGCATGGCATATCAAGTTGAGGCAAGACCAAGCTCTTCCTCCTGCATCAAGGATGGACAAGGCATCCCAGCATGGGGAATAAGTTCCAAAAAGCCAGCTCATACAACAGGGACAAGTCCTGATCCCAGTGCTAGAGGCCCCCAAAACAGACCAAGCTACACAACTGTCAGCCAAATGTGGCCCTAGGTCAGTTCCATGCAGGCTCCCTAGCTGTCAGTCCAGAGTCCGTGAGCTCCCAGGAGCTCATGTCAGCTGTCTCTGTGAGTTCCCTGTCATGCTCTTCAACCCCCTTGCTCATACAATCTCTCCTTCCTCTCTTCAGCTGGCTTCCAGTCCAGGACCTGGCTTCCATTCATTCTTTAGCAATGTATTTTAAGCAGTTAGCTTAGCTTCCCTGTGCTTGTTTCTTCTGAAATACACTGTTGTGTTACCCAGAGGATTCCCATGGACAGCAAATAAGACTGGATATGATAGCACATTTTCCGAGTAATTACAGAACAGTGCAGGACACAGCCCAGCAGAGTGTCTTGTACAATATAGACGTTAGACATTTTAAATTGAATCTGTATGGATATAAACTAAACCCACATAGATATAGACAGCCAACATTTTGAACCTATTATGTTAAGATAGTTTGGAATAGCTTTGTAGAACTTTACTACAATAACAAGATCAATAATGATGCATTATTTACTTACTGTTACTGAGTGTCAGTGCATAGTCCTCTCAACAGTATGACTTGTAGGTATCACTCAGTTTTCCTAGCTGAGAAAACTCAGGCTTGAGAGGTGAATTGCCTTACCTGAATTGTACAGTAAACAAATGTAAAATTAAATGTTGTTCTGGTTAGCTTGAACTACGGTGATCTGGTGAGTTTTTTCCCCTAGAATACCTTCCATCACTTTCTTCAGTTTAGCTTTCATGGCCTTCCTGGAGGTAAAAAAAAGAGATTCTCCACTAGTTCCAAAGTTCTCTGAAGTTTTTTAGGAACCCACATAATGTGTCAGAGACACTCTCTTCACTCAGTGACACCAACTGTACTTCTGTGGAGTTTTGTGCTTCAAGAAATGGGGGGATAACGGCACTGAGTTTTATGGCTATACTTTGTCATATCCACCCCTCCCCCAATCTGATCTTAGAGTAGCCAAAGACAAACCAAAGACATGTTCATGCTCTACTGAAAATTCTGCTCGCTAGCCATCTGACTCTATCAGTGGATTAAAAAGGAAAGTGATTTTTTTTTTTTTTTTTTTTTTTTTTTTTGGTGGAGCCTCTAGTAAGATTTAGGTCACTTATTTGTGTGCAGACCCTGATGTTTCCACTAAAAGACTTCCTTAACCTGGTGGTATTTTCATGAGGCAGCTGACTAGGGGAGGAAACGTTTTCACTGCTCTTTGTCTCTTCCACCATCAGCATATCTGTTCTCTGACAGTCTATCCCTGTGACTTACTCCTAGATGTCCATTCTAAAATGATGGGGTTGCTGGGTGATTTCCATGAACAGTTTGACTAACTTGTGACTAATTCAGAATTATTTATCTTTTAGCACAGAGACAAAGAACTCAGTGATGCCTTGGATGAACTCTCTGACCGTCTTGGGGAAAGACAGCCTGACCCAGATGAGAACAAACCAGTAGATGATAAAGTGAAGGTAAATGATAATCCCTTACCCTCCACACAGAAGAAAGACACTCTGGCATTGTCTGGAGGTGGTGAACAGCTCGACTGTTCCATCTAATTTTCCTGTTTTGTGGTGTAGTTTGCATTTCTTTTTTCTCACTAAAGATTATGTTTGTGGTGCAGATTGCATTACAGGAAACATTCCTGTTTCCAGACTGAATTATAAAGCTATGTTTTAAGTTTTTTCTCTTCTAATATTTTTTTCCTGGTCTTACTTGGGACCATTACCCAAAGGAATATACTTGTTGAGTGGCTACACTTTGTATTCATAGTGGCAGAGATCACATGCTTAGCACAGGTTTCCCCTGCATCTCTTTTGCAAGCATAACTGAATCTGAATTCAAATTGTATGTAAGAAGCTTTATTCCGCAGAGGTATATCTAGAAAGACACAGTGAACTAACTGCACTATGTTCAATGTGTATAAACATTTATATTTAAGACACAACATTTAACAAGCCATTTCAACTGACTTGATCATATTTTAGAATCAAGAAATAACTGGAGTTGGGGAGATGGCTCAGTGGCTAAAGTGCTTGCCACACAAGCCTTACAACATGAGTTCAAATCCTTGGTCATGTAGTGTGAGTGTCCATAGTTCCAGCCCACACAGAGATCAGCAGCACAGACAGGAGAGCTGTTGGAAGGTTGTGGACCAGCTAGTTTGGCATGTGCATTGGAAAAGCAACAGACCCTGTATTAAACAAAGTGGAAGTGGAAGAATGACATTCAAGGTTGTTCTCCAACCTCTACATTCATGCTGTGGCATGCACATGCCTGTGCACACACATACATGCACACGCACACACACACACAAATCATACACACAAAAAATAAAATAATAAAAGAGAAGTAACTTTCTGAGCATCTGAAACAATGTCCCAAAGACAAGACATTGTCATTGTCATTCTCTCACCATTGTATGAATATTGAGATTAACTTAACTGATATTTTAAAAACTAAATTGTAACGCTGCACAGAGATTAATCTGTCCTCCGTAGAATTTGTGATAGAGACCAGGGAACCTCACAGGGCGCAGTACCAGGATGGGTATGGTCAGTCTCTCCTGGCTTGCTCCTTTACAGTGCTTTAAAATAGAGCTGGAAATATTATCTCTCTGCCTGCCATGGCATGGGGACCTTACTTTCAATATGAAAAGCAAAATTCAATCAGGAAAATAAATTTTATTCCTATGGGCTTTTAGCTACCAGTAAGTTTTCTGAGGATAGCTACTTGACCCTTTCATTTGAAAATTCACAGATATGGGCTGACATAGAGAAGAATTTATATTCACATTTTTCAGCAACTCTCTGCTTACCATCCATTTTGTTGCTCTGTTTCTTATGTTTTGCTTCAGGAGAATACAATAACTGTAGCATCTGCACCTTGAATTGTATTTTGTAAGTGAGAAAGGAAATGAACATCCTTTTATCTCTTCAATGTTTATAGGAAAAAATTAAAGCAGAACATCGTGAGAAACTTGGAGAAAGAGATGACACTATCCCACCTGAGTATAGGCATCTCCTGGACAATGATGGGCAGGTAAAACTAAGGCACACAGTCTAGATTAGGCCACTGCTCTAACTTCACTGGAAGTGAATGGAACCTGCATTCTTACAGTGCATAAAAGCACATCATGACAGTACTTTTCATGGCCCTCCAGAGGTGACAAGCAGGCTGTCTACCCCTCTGCTATATCTTCTTGAGATGGTCTTATTAGGTACTCATGTTCTGAGCCCTGCTGTGAAAACACTGTTGAGTAATGCTTACTGGTTCTTAATAATGATTCCAAAAAATATATAGTTAAGAATTAATTTTTCAAGAAAAGTCTCTAAAAAGGACTGAAGGAATGAGATGTCAAAGGAAGCAGTCTGTGTATAAAGAGACCAGAGGAGGAGCAGTGGTGGGAAAACTTAGAGGACAAATAAACAAGACTGCCCTCCCACCCTGGCCTCCCTTCTCCTGCAGTACTGCAGAGCCTGAGGGCAGACAAAACCTCTCTGTAGTCATCGGTCTATTTCTTCATCACAGAGTCCCTAGATTTTCGTTTTCTTAAATCCATCTGAATGCCTTCCCTTTCTGTTTGGGGATGGATAAATCATCCTTCCCAGTCCTGCTCATCAAATGGAGCAAGGGAGTCCAAGTTTCATCCACATGCTCTGAAGCCTTTGGTGGGGCCTCAGTGCGTGCTGAAATAGGAGTCCTTTGTTTTGCTTACACTAAGTGTTCCTGGCAATTCTGTATCCTGCTATCATTCACCGTCCCCCATGTTGATATTGCCATATCATCTTGTTTGCCATCATTGGAGGAGTTTCATTTAGTGTTCTCACCTTAAGAAGAATAAAATCCTTTAAGTTAGTGGTACTTATAATTCCTGTCTAAAAAGAATCTTCAGATCTTTTGAAATACAATGAGCATCAGCCTTGGTGCAGGCCTATAGTCAGTTACTTGGAAGGATGAGCAAGAAGCATTGGAAGTTCAAGGCAATCCTGGGTAACTTAGAAAACAAAACAACAACAAACTATAACAAAAAGAAAAAGAAAAAAAAAAAAGATAGCTAGGCATGTAGCTCACTGAGCTCTTTGCCTGGAATGTACCAGACTTTAGGCTCATTTCCAGTATGACCCAAACCAATGAAACAAAGAAAAAAACTCAAAGTATCATTGGTAATATTTTAAGTGGATATAAATTTTAATATCTAGTGGGAGAAAATTTCTACATAGTCTCTGTGTCACTTCCAGAATCAAATCCTTGTATCCCTGTTGCTATTGAAATGGCTGTGAAGATGAAGATCTGGTAGAGATCTGGCTTAGGTGCCAAGTTTATCAATTCTGTATAGTCCTTGAATAATAGATTCTAAAAATACTGTCTTTGACTGAGTGAGCCTATACAGAGATAATGTGGTTAAACAAAAGTCTAACTTATTTTTAAGGGCAAACCAGAGAAGCCACCTACAAAGAAATCAAAGGTAAATACTATGATATATACTTTCATTCTTTTTAGTATAGATGTAGCCTTCTTTTAAATTTTAAAGAAACTAAAATTTGTTAAGTATTTTTGTCCTGTGTCAGTGTGTGCAGATAAGCCTATATATTACTAACTCTAATTTATTTCTTACAAGAGCCTTTTAAAAATAGCACCAGATTTCTGAGTGAGAAAACTTGTAGTAAAGAATATAAAATGAACCAAGCATGGTGGTACATGCCTATAACCCCAACACTTGGTAAGGGAAACAGAAAAATACGAAGTTCATAGTTACATAGTGAATTTGAGGTTGGTTCAGGATACATAAGACTGAATGCTCAGGTTTTCATGCTTTGTGTCTCCTTTACATAGTGTAGTATTTTTAAGAAAATAAATGCCAGTGAGCTTTTCTTCTTAAACATATTTTACTGTTAAGAATGTGAGATGTTGCTCTATGGCAATCCCCTTGTGTTTCTACTAACATCTTAGAAGCCTGATCATGACCAGGACCCCATTGATGCCCTCTCAGAAGATTTGGATAGCTGCCCCTCAACTACAGAGACCTCACAGAATATAGCAAAGGTACTCTGCTTTTTCATACTTGTTTCTTTGAAATACACATGAGCATGTGTGTATACATCTATACGATTTTTACAGTGTAGAATGAATAGAATAATGTTATAGAGAACCTTAAAGGAAAGTTATAATTCTACTGCCCACAGCATTATTATTTGTTGTATTTCCTTGTCTTTGTCAGTAAATATTTTTACAAAATTGTTCTCATGGTTTGTTTATTACACATAATTTAACAGAATTCCATCAAGGTTCTGCATGTGGCCTATAGCTTCCAAAGCCATCATTTTTGTTTGCCACATGGTTTTGTGAGTGACAGTAAGTCTGTCTGTGCTCATTTTTCATGACAGTCTTTGAACCCCTAGACTCTCTTCCACTCATTTGTTCTTTGGAGTTTCCTCCTGTCCCTCTTGGTGCAGCTGGCAGACTCAGGCTCTGCAGGGCCATTTCTGGTTTTTGTCCCCTCTTAGGCCATCCTTACAGCATTTGCCCAGTTTCCCTTCATGTGGTCACCTGTCACCAGCTACCTATTTCCCATTGAGCTGGGTACTGCATCTATAGTTGGATCTTTGATTTCTGTATTCAGATTAGCAGAGTGCTAATATTTAATAAGTGCTCAAAACATGTAATTTGAATTGAATAAAAAACTAAACCCATTGTTTTGTTCCATTAATATGTTAGTAAAATGAATGAAAACAAATGTGTAATTCAACAACAGTTGTGGTGCACTTAACCTATAAAGCACATGTCTGAAATCACACAAAAGGGTGGATGTTGCTGTCTGTTTGCTGTTGTTTTAGGTGCTTTTAAACACAACACATGATCATGCCCTCCACACCAAGTGATTTAATTGACAGATTCCTTCAGCCTCCTGCTTCTTCTAGAAATGCCTACTTGATGTTTCTGTCTCCTTTCCTCTTTATTCTCTTGTCTCACTTTATTTTCCCTCCTCCCCTGTTTTCTCTCCACTTGGTTCCAATCCATTCTTTCCTTTTGTTTCTTCTTTTTTGGTAAATGTACTGTGCTTTTACATGCAGCCTATACATCTTTCTGTAACAGTTCCTATTGTTAGATTCATTTCTCTGCTAACGCTGAAAACAAGAGTTTGGGTTTTTGTTTTTGTTTTCCTCCATGGCACATAAAAGTCAGTCCAAGTAAAGAAAAGCTCTGAATTTTTTTTTAAACCTCTGGTTTTCTAAAATAAACTTGTAGGTATATATTTGGGGTCACATGACATGATTAAACACCAGTGTGAACCACAGTTTTCTTATTTGTAGTCTTTTGTAGGTGGAAGTTTCTCTCCTGCCTGCCTGTTCCTAAATACCTAGCAGCCACTTCTTAAATAATTGAATTGGAGGCTAATAATATTTATAAATGCTCGGTCAGTAGCTCAGGCTTATTACTAACTAACTCTTATATCTTAAATTAACCCATTTCTATTATTCTATGTATCATCATGTGGCCAGTGGCTTACCAATACTTTCACATCTTGCATATTGGGTGATTTGCTGGCATCTCCCCAACTCTGCCCTTCTTCTCCTGTATTTCTGCTTCTATTTCCTACCTTCCTCTATCCTGCCTTGCCATAGGCCAAACCAGCTTTATTAACTAATGAGAGCAACACATACTCACAGTGTACAGAAAGACATCCCACACCAGCTTTTTTTTTTAAGTGTACAGACTAAAATATGAGTATATTCACTATTATTTTAAAAATCAGTACCAAGCTACCCATTTTTATTCAGTTAAATTGGGAATGTGCAGGCTGTTTAACAAGAGTAGTCTGGATTCATCTGATGACCAATGTCTCCATGGATTGATGATGATACTAGCCTCATTACATTTCCATTGCTATAGGAGAAGAGCAAGAAGATGGGTTCAAGTTCCAAAGCACCCAAGAATGGAGTGAAAACAAAGGATTCCTCCAAGGTAAACATGGCCATAAACATATCAGTATTAGTTTAACAATTGCAAAGAAGTAAGATTTACTTGTTAGCGACTTAGCTTGTTATTGTAAGCTATTTAGAGCAAACATCTTTTAAGCAATAGCTACCTCCTTGCATGCTTTACTAAAATAAATAAATAGATAGGTATATAAATAAATAAATAAAATGCATCTCTTGGGGGCTGGAGCAATGGCTGAGCTATTAAAAGTACTGACTGCTCTTTCGGGAATCTGGATTTGGTTCCCGACACCCACATGTGGCTCACAACCATCTGGAACTCCTGTTCCAGGTGATAGGATGTCCTCTTCCAGCCTTTGGAGCACAAAGCATACATGTGGTGCACAGATATACATGCAGGCAAAATACCAGTACACATAAAATTAAAAAAAAAAAAAAAAGATTTTAAAAGCTATTTAAGTTGAAGCTTTAAAGATAGGAACACATATGCATATATAATGTTTTTAAGTAACCGGTGCTTTGAAAATATAAATGAAATGTGTCATTCACACAATTCAAGTGGCATGTGGTTCTTGCTTTTATTACAGTACCACCAGAGCATATGGCTTACATAGATTTTAGAACAGGGAATTTATTCTAGTTTGACTTCTGATGCAATAATAAAACACCCTGACTAAAAGTACCTTACTGGAGGAAAGGGTTTATTTGGCTCACACTTCAGATCACATTCAATCATTGAGAAACCATGGAAATAATGCTGCTTGCTAGCTCTCTCACAGACCCATGCTGAGCCAGATTTCTTATACAAGCCAGGTCCACTTGCCCAGGGACTAATGTCGCTCGCTCACAGTGGGCTCAGCCCTCTTACATCAATTACCAGTCAAGACAGTCTTACACAGACATGCTCACAGACCAGGCTGAACTGAACAATCTCTCAACTGAGAATCCCTTCTCAGGTGCCTCTAGGCAATGTTAAATTGACAGAAAGTTCTAACTCAGACAGAAGGTAATTTGTAAAGTTAGGAAAGCTATTAGAGTTTTCACAGTCCAATGTATTAGTTGCACAGTATTTGTGAGGGAGATAGTAAATAATGAGACAACTCATATAATGACCAGCATTATGTCACTTATACCTCAGATAATTAAGTTACAAAGAAAAAGATTGATTCTGATCAATTTAAGGGTTCCATCTATTTCCTATTGCTTGGTTCCTATTGCTTGGTTCCCCTGGTTGAGTCTATTGGGGGGCAAACTGCTCACCTCATAAGTCAGTAAACACAGAAGAGAATGGGGTACCACAACTCTGAGAGAGATAAGGACACACCACCAATGGCCTAAGGACATCAGATAAGGCCTTGCCTTGTAAAAGTCTATAACACCCCTGGTAGTTCCTGCCTGCAGCCAAGAATTTTACTCATGGCTCTTCGAGGGGCATTCCATATCCAATTCATGTAGCAGTACATAACTTTCCATGTTGTGAAAAGTAGAATGAAAACCAATGGGTGAAAGTTACAGGTTCAAACTAAGTGTTGAGAACTGGGCATATGTAGCACAATAGTTGGACACTTCCTATCACTAAAATCCCTCAAGCTGGAGTCAGGAATGGATATTGACTCAGACAATTTTTAAGTTCCTTTCAATTTCATGTATAACTTTAACTACAATCTTCTGACCAGGAGAAATTAAACTAGACCTTCATTATCTAGTTGCATCAACACTTCGTTTTTTTTCTTTTCTCTTTGAGATTATAATATAATTAAATTATTTTCCCCTTCCCTTTCCTTACTCCAAACTCTCCAAACTCCTTGCTCTCTTTCAAATTCATGGCCTCTTTTTTTCATCAGTACTTCTTAAGAACAAGCTAATGAAATTTTCATGTAATTGATTTTATCACAGGATGCAAGAACATTATGTCTCAAATAGGTTAAAATATTAATCCCTTATCATTTAATTATAATTATAAAGGGGCCTGATCAACCCATTTACAGAAAATAGAAAATGTAATGGCTCTACACAGTGGAAATGAGTCAGTCGGCCCCTTCCCAGTGCAGAAGAGGGTTGGGTCATTGTGGGATGGTGAGATGTTGTCCTTTTAATTCCAGAAACACTTCTGCATTTTAAAGCTTTCTTATAGTGGCCAATAAAAAAATAAGGTTAAAGTGGAAAATTTAGGATTAATTAAGACTACTTATAGCTTATAACTTAAAAATAGAGTGAAAAGCCGGGCGGTGGTGGCGCACGCCTTTAATCCCAGCACTCGGAAGGCAGAGCCAGGTGGATCTCTGTGAGTTCGAGGCCAGCCTGGGCTACCAAGTGAGTTCCAGGAAAAGGCACAAAGCTACACAGAGAAACCCTGTCTCGAAAAAAAAAAAAAAAATAGAGTGAAAGGACAGACTATGTTTGTGTCAAATGAAGAAAAATATAGACTAGACTCTTTTATTCCCCCACCTCTCACCCCATCCCCTTTATCTTCTATTTGTTTAGTCCCTAGGAGCCCATTTTCTCATTAAACTTTCCTGGTGAAACAGGGTTGAGCACTGATTTAGAGATGAAAGCACTGACTCTAGCTTTGCTTCCCCCTTAGAAGACAGAAGTGTCCAATCCAAAGGCGGACGAAAAGGAAAGCTAAAGTTACACGTTTGGTAAGTTGAGTTTTCATGGTAGATAGCAATAACTGTCCCTTCTGGCAACCTGCATTATGGGGAGAGACATGAGGTTTATGTCCTGAGTACTTCATACTTGTGGACTACTTTCAGGAAACACAAGTTGCAAAGTTCAAAGCATTCCATTCTCCAAAAAGGACTAAAGGGATTATTGTGCTACTAGAATTTAAAAAAGAATTATATGATGAAGAACTTTTTAAGGAGCTGAGTGGTGATAGCACACACCTTTAATCCCAGCACTCAGGAGGCAGAGGCAGTTGGATCTCTGTAAATTCAAGGCCAGCCTGGTCTACAGAGTGAGTTCCAGGACAGCCACGGCTACACAGAGAAACCCTGTCTTGGAAAACAAAAAATAAAACAAACAAACAAACAAAAAAACCTTTTAAGGTACTCAGACTTTTAAGATTTTTAAAGAAAATCATACACCAGTAGCTAGTGGAATCATTAAAATCCAGATGATTCTGTACAGGTTTTTCTTGCAAAGCAAATTATCATATTACAATTTGTAGCAAAATGGCATTAATTGATATCTGAAACACCAATCATGCTGAGTGGTGGAAATGATAGAGTTTGGAAATAGAGACAATTTAAACTTTTTAACCTTGTTTATTTGTCTCAATTTTGGAAAGAACAATGATTGATTCTGACCTATCCTTCAATAGACGGGCTCTGGCCTTCCTACAAGTCATAAAATGAAACTGCTTGCTCAACAAAGCCTAAAAAAAAATTGAAATGGGGCTGGCATGGTGACTCAGCAGGTAAAGATGCTTGGCACCAAGCCTGACCACCCAAGTTCCCTTGTTGACGCACCTGGTAGAGCCACAAAAGTTACCCCCTGACTCCCATACGCACAGTGTGGCATACACACCTAAATGAAATTTTAAAGTGAGAATTTTTCAAAAGAAAAATATGGATAAAATCAGGCCCAGCTCTTTTACCATGATCCATTTCATTTCTTATAGAGGAATCAATACACCAACTAGAACTATTCCATATTTTCTCAATTAAGTGATGATTTTATATTCATAACCCATTCATATGTACTTGTATTTTCAGGGTATCTGAATAGAAATTCTTCAGCTGGTGGATGGTGACTTTTGAAGAACAATGGCTTTGGTGACAACTTTTCTGGGTGGCTTCTAGACAGTGGTATTTGTTACGTCTTTTGACATCTTAAACGTTGGTTTGTTATTCTTTTCCAAAAAGAAAATGAATTTGTCTGGTTTACCTGTGTTACTGTATTGAGTATGGATTAAACTTCAAAGATTTTAAATTGCCTTTAGGTGGGAGAAGGAAACTTTATATTTGTAAGAAATATATTTCATAGTTTCTTAAAACACCAAAAAAAAAAAAAAAAACCAAACAAACAAACCAGAAAACCTTTGCAAACTTTTGCACATTATACATACAGTGCCTATAAATCTCATTAGTAGTTTTGGTTTGCACTTAATGTTTTTAGCATTTGAAAAATAATGCTCTCATCTTTTGTCAGTATTCTGATTTCTTATTACCTCTTTTCCTCTTCGGCTTTTGAACTGTATTTGATGTATCTTTGGGTTAATGTTGATAAGTCAAGTATAAAATATTGTACGTTGGGCACATAACTCCTTTGGGGCTGCTAGTAATAAATTGATAGATAACCTGGGCAAACCAGGAAGCACTAGTCTCCTTTTGTACCTGATCTCTCCTTTACTAGGAATGAGGACTTCTACTCATGCTCAGAGAGGTCACACTGAGACTTGAACTAAGTCAGCAGAAGAGCAAAGCACAGGCTAATGATGTCACTGTACAGGAGGTTCAACACTAAAGTTGGAATTCTTAGACTATTCATGTGGCTTAAACTATACTGGTTTACCATAACATTAAACTATGGTTTCCACTCTCTGCATGAGCCCCAGATTGCAATCATTTGCTTAGAGTCATTTGCCACACTGTCTATATGTGGTTTTATGGAAGTCAAATTTACCAAACACAAAAATGAATTTTTTTAAAATAACATACATACACACATACATATAGTATACATATGTATATACTGAAATTTAAAATCTGCTTCTATACCATAGCAGGTTAAGGTATCCTAACATCTTTGAATGGTATCTCAGATTTTTCTGAGCACTGCACTGATATTACTGATGGAATTTTGATAAACAATTCCATCTATACTTCCTGACATTGAATGCTGGAAAAAAATGTCAATATATATAAACCAGTCTTTAATTTTCTTATTTCCAGAGACCACAGCCTTCTTTGCCATCAATGCAAAGATTTTATTAGGATTTTAATTAACTTTACTAAACATAACTAACATCACCAGTGATTCCTGGGGGCAGGTAAGACTAAGCAAAAGTAATAACACTCATAATGAACATGATACTTGTTAACTGCATCCAAAAGTACTTTCATCCATGCATCTTTTAGATGTCAAATTCTACCTACAAAAGTGTTGAATTCCCAGTCTCATAAAAAGGGTGGTACTGTTCTGTTTTCAAGGAACTGACAAGAAAAGAATATACTCCCTGAGAGATTTGAACCCATTGGTGTCTGATACTTGGATCTGGGCAATATAGGTGTTTGCTCTTTTTGTTTCTAAAAACATGTTGAAACCTTTGACATTGACAAATATACCTCCAAGGCTATGGCTGTAGTATACAATCGTCCATACACATATAGGAATATTTTTAAATGATGTAACAAAATACATAAATTTAAGAGTGCCTATAAAATCATACATACACTTAAGGTACCTATAATACTTTTCTTAATTGGGAATATCCTCAAGACTTGAGCGTTTGCTGGTAACTCACAGTGACTTGCATAAGCCATGGAACTAAAGAAGTCCTTTTCATTCTTTTTTGCCTTTTACTTTTTAAATCCATCTAGTCAAGAGAAAACAATTGCAGCTATCTCCTTAGAAGTAAAGAACAGATGGATTTTATTACCAAAATGTTGCTGCACATGTAATATTTTATCTGTTTAGAAAATGGGATTTTTCCAAAAGTGTAAGTGACCAAAGCAAAAATCAGTATTTGTGTTTCATTAATCAAGATATAAAACGCAATTAAAGGAAAATATTTTACATGAAAATCTTGGCTATGTGTTCTTTTTTAGATGTAGTCTGTGCAAAAATTACAAATGATTTATTTTCATTTTATTCTCAAGCCATCACATGGAGTCACTATAAAAAATAGAATTGTAAACACATTCGTTGTAGTTTTGATATGAAGTATCCCTCCAGCAGGCTCCCATGTTGAAGTTTTGGCTCCCAGTTGGTGGCAATAGTAAGAGAGAGGAATGGATCATGAGGGCTCAGCTCTTTAGTGGGTTAATCTATTTGCAGTCACCAATGCATTTATGACTTCATATTTGAATGGGCTATTAGGAGGTAGATGTTAGTTGGAGGAAGTAGGTCCAGTCTGTGGGAGTATGCTGTGACACAGTACACTGTGTCCCCAGACTACTCTCTGGCTCTTCTTCTATTTTCTGGCCACTATTAGGTAAGCACTCTTCCCTGATAACTGTTATGGTTGCCATAATGTCTCACCATAGGCCAGTTAACAAGAGATCCAGCAAACCACAGATTAAAAGCACTGAGCCAAAATCTTTCGTTTGAGCTGATTTAAGGTATTTTTTTAGAGCAGTGAAAATATGATAATTGAGTCCCCAGCCCCACAGTATCTCTATTCCATAGTATATTACAGCACTCTATTTTTGACATCATTCTTATCAGTCATATTCATTTATCCTGAAATACATGCCATTCATCTAAAAATTCTTATGTAAGACTTAAAGAATTCTTTCCTTGTACTAATATAAGTACATTATTCATATTATCCTTTATTAGTCTTCAATAATATATTTGCAATAAGTGCCAATATGAGTCATTCAGGAATTTAAAACACAACTCCCTCCTTTAGGATCAGTGACTCTCCAGTGTATCTTAAAATGAAGGGTATTTCTGATACAGAATTGAATGCACTCTATTTTTTTAGGAGTGAGGTTCCAAAGGAAGTAGGTGGCTGTCATATTTAGACTTATCTGAGGAGGGTTCTAGATGCACATGTTTTTACAAAGGTTTAAGTAGAGTATGTAAAAATGACCAGTATTGCCATGACTGGTATCACCAGGTTCCCACGATTGTCCCTTGCCCTGAATGGATGAGGAGCAGTTACTAGAGACAAGAAATAGAAAAGGACTGTGTGGAAAAGAAGACTATCTCTCAGGAGGAAGACTTGTGAAAACCTGCCAGACATAAACACAGGGAAATAAATGCCTCTACCCATTTCCTCCAGAGTCCTAGAATCATCTATCAGTAAAAACCCAGAGGGCAAAGATGCCTAGTTAACTGAACCCTGCAAGGCAGCACCCAGACATGAAGCCAGCAAGACAGGATGGACAGAAGACTTAGAGCGAGCAACAGGAGGGCTGCTGCACAGCCGTTTTCCAGTGTGGCTAACGATCCAAGCATTTGCTACACATGTGCCTCACTAGCCACAGTCTTGAAGACACATTGATGAGTGACCGACACAGGAGGCACAGGGGTTTGCGAGCTGCAGAGCTGAAGTATGAAATGAGAAGAAGCCCCTTGGCTTTTCTGTGGCAAGGAACTGGGCACTTGGGTTTACACTGCAGGGCCATAACTGTCGGCCAGGCCCATGGTAGCAACAGACACTGAAGACAAACTTTTCTCTGACATGGTCAAGTGAAATGAAATAAGAAAATATCTTCAGTGGGAGCCAAAACAACTATCTTTAGTTTGAAAATACTCAAATTGAACAAAATTTTGTTGATTACAAATCACAGGAACTTGGTAAGAAACAAACTGTTATATTTCCAGCTTTTGTTTTTGCAGCCATAGTCTGATTTTTTCAAAATTCTTATCCATCCATCGTATGTTTTCCTCAATGGTCTCAATGGTTTGTTGAACACAACGGAGCTGAGAACCATTTTCTTTCAAGGACATGAAGAATTCTTTTACCTTGGGAGGAAAAGGTGAATTTTAAAACATTAGTTTTGTTACATTAAGCAAATGGTTATTTAAAGCCAGTTAAAAGAAAAGTAGAGCCAGAACTCCATGTAGAAGGAAGTCCAAGGGGTCTGGATATGATTATGTATAACTTAAGTTTGAGCTACACAAAATGAGCTCATGCCACATGATGTCAGGTTCTTTTTTATTCTGTAGCTCTTTTATTTATTCACAGTTGCCAGACTTTAAAAGGCTTTACTGTTTACCATTTCATAATTAAGGTTTAAAAGTGTGTCTATTTAATATGGATTCTGTTACATATACACAGATAAAGACTTAAGTTTCTCAATATATCTGAAAAGCACAATGTACAGAGTATCTTCTTTGCCAAGTAAAACATTATCAATGACATTAAGTGCAGTCATTTTCTGGAGCCTGTCCTTTATTACTGCCAACACTATAAAGAAATGGGACTCTTAGTAAGTTAATGGTGGTAAGATCCCAAACCTTGCCAATATTTTAACTCCAATCCACAATTCCTTCTTTATTCCCTCCAGATTAAATCTACATAGAGTTACCCACAGTTCTGGAAAGATAAGAGACTGCAACACTCTCTCCTCAAAATGTATCTTTGTTCTTGTTGCATCCCTGGGTATCTGAATCCTTAAGCTCAAGTGATGGACAGGCTGCCTTTGTCAAAGCACTGAAAATAGTACTATTTCCTGTCACCTTCAAGAGTTTGTAACAACAACCCATAAATTTTCACAGCACTTATCCATTTTTTTGGAGTCAAGAAGGAAGTATAGTACAAGATGTTTTATTAATTATGAATTCCAGACAGCTAAGTCCTCAAAAACCCATATCATAACACCATGTTATGATTTATCAATAGCAGGTGGAGAAAGAGTGACTTTTAGAAAGATCAAGTTCCAGTTAGTAATGATGCAGAGTTGTTCTAAAATTACTTGAAAGTCCAGTGGCTGGGGGAGAGAGGAGACATTCCCTTCTCTCTGCCCCAACCTATGCTTCAGCTCAGTCTACTGCTGCAGGACACAAGATTGATTCCTTATTACGTTGGGCACTCAGCAAGTTAATAAGATCAATAATTTCACTTCACTTATTATCTAAAATATTTCATTTATCCTTGAGCCCATTATGGTGTCATGGCTGAAATGTGGACTTCTACACAAGCTCTAGCAAAGCCAGCTTTTAACACTTCTCCTTGACCCCAGATTGTGTCTTCTGTCACACAGATTCAGCTGAGTACCCAATTCAGATGTGCCTCGCTGCTTAGAAGGGTGGAAGAAAGTCCCCTTTTGTAGAATTTATATGTCTGTTAGTCCCTCTGACTAGTTTCATACCAATTTGTTATTTTTGCCTGACCACTAGGAAGCTCTGTGATAATTGTCAAATGTCATTGCAATAAGTAGTAGGTCCCTCATATAGTTATCTCCTGTCTTCTATGCAGCTTTTCATTCTTTAACATTTATTTTACAGATGAACCTTGTAGATGCCTAAAATTCTTTTGAGAAGTATATGATACTATAAGTGAAAAGAGAAACATGACTTTAGATCCGGAAACACCTGGACCCTCCCTGCCTCTTCCACAATAGGTGGTCAGCATATTGTCCATCTGCACCTCTAGGATTCACTTTTAACTTCTTTAAGTGAGGGCCAATTATATTGAGTCATTTTCTTTTTAAGCTGAAGGTTTTTGTTGTTTTTTAATTTTGTTTTGAGACAAGGTGTCACTATATACTCCTGACTAAACTGGAATTTGCTTTGTAGACCAGGCTGGCTTTTAACTCACAGCCTGCTGCTGCCTCTAGAGTGCTTGGATTAAAAGCATATGCCATAACACCTGGCAAAGTCCAAGTTTTTAATTGCAGAGCAAAGCTTGTCTCATGAGATGCATGCACACTGGAACTCAAAAATTGCATCATATGACAAGATTCATTCTCAGAATACCACACCTCTTGTTTCTGCTTTTTTCTAATAGCTAACTGACACTTAAGTTCAAAAGAAAGAATTTCTCACACACATGCATGCCCCTTTACCTCTTCAAGGCGAGCTCTGGTAGAAAACTGGTTTGTTGTTCCCATTACCATGTGAGCTATGGTCGGTGAGCCAAGTTCAAACCTAGAAAATGACAAAAGGTATCCATTCAATTTACACTTTAAGTGTCTTGTATATCCTATAGCATTTAAACAATCTATTTGTAAAATGTAATCTATACCAAGAGTAATTAAAAGATCAAGTACATAAAGTTTATGACAGCTCTAGGCAGTGCTGTAAGAGTTAGGGGAAAGCTACACTGACTGTGGAGGAGGGAGGCGTCAGGCAAGCCCAAGAGTACCGGAAGAAGCAGATGGGGTGGGAAGCATTACTATCCAGACGCATGGGTTAGCAATGGACTCAGGTTGTAAATCACATAGGGATATTTTAATTTGAAAATTATCTTCAACCTAAGATACTCCTTCATATAAATAGCAAAGGGTAAGCACATGTGGAAGGAAGGAGATGAAAGAGTGCACACAGTCCTACCACAATTTTTGACACTACTTACTTTTGTACAAGTTTATTCCAATTTTCCCTCAGAAACTTCCAGGCCAATGGATAACCCACTGGGTTTCTGCCAATGAGTATGAGAATATGTGGAAATTCTTGAGTTTTTATTATCTCTCCCTTAAAACTTTGGTCTAGAAGCCTATAATGATTAAAAGAAATGTTAGTAATTAATTAAGTGATTGAAGAGTAACAAAAATGTTCAATAAAATAACTTTTATAAAAGAAAAAAATCTGTTTGCCAATAATAAAGTCCTAAAAGGTAAACTGGTAGAGTCTTGATAAACCCACTATAGCAACATGATTAAGACCTAACATTTATATAGTGTTTAATAACATTTATATAGTGTTAAAAGACCTATACTATATAGTATCTCATTTCCTCAAAACAGTTTCTACAAGTATCCCTAAATATTTCAAATACGTTATTGCTGTAAAGACACACAATACACACTTCCTTAAATATTTTCCCAATACTTGGTTCTGATTACTTGGCATCCTTAGTAGATGTGTGCCCACTTACACAGTGTTTCTGGCAAAATAAATAATTCGTGGGTAATAGAGCAAGAACAAGAGCCAGAATGATCTCTTTTATTCAGTTTCCCTTGGCTACATGGACATCACACCATGACTCACCACTGAAGCTTTTCCGGGTCTTGGCTTGTGCAGAGGGCAAATTCAATTTGGCTTTTCTCTGTACTAGACAAAGATGACTGATATTTACTATAGAGAAAATCCCAGCCTTCTGTGTTCTGGGCCCCCACAGCAAACACTGCCATGGTCACATCAATAGGGAGGCTGTGAGAAAGAATAAACACATAAGGTCCTGAGACAGAGCAAGTGCTCTAGGATACATAAGGGGGAACAGTTATGAACCAGTTTCATATTCACAGGTTCATTCCTGAAAGCATGAATACTGTTTCCTTCTGTTACACTTTATGAAAAGAGGCAAGAGAAAATGTCTTAAATTAGATTTAAGCAGCCTCAGAAATACAGTAATAAATGTCACTCATAAATGCCTACGCATCTATCTTTGTAATGATGAGGAAGAAATTCAATTGAGACTCAAACTTTATTCCATGAAGAAAAGGAATCTCAATAGCATTTTGGTTAGTAAACATGTCCTTTAAAGGCAAGTATCCAAATGGTTACCAAAAATGATTCTACACTTGGCTGTATCCAGCAAGGGGGATGTCTTTTGCCTCACCCCTTGGCATTGTTATAAAAAGCCTTTTAAATAAAGTTCTGGGCCGTTGGGTACTGACCCAGGTCTTCCCGAAGCTACCCTGTGTTTCTGTCTTTCCTCTCGTTTGCTAGGCCTATCATTTCTATCTACAAGTTTCTTATCCTCTCTCCTCAAGAGTACCCTGGGAAAAGTGGGGGAAGATCCCCCCACATAAATTCCTGTAAAATATAATTGTCTCTGTTTCAGCCTGCCATGGTCATATCAGTTCAATCATTTTATACACACTACACAAAGTAAGAGTTACTGAAATTGTGTTTTAACTCCACCCCTAGACATTGATCTTTAGGCACAGAAGTTCTTTGTAGCATTTCTTAAAATAGAAAGTTGAGAAATGTATAAATTTTAAAAGGCAATTTATTTTCCAAACACATGGAATAGGGAAGACTTATCTATCCAGCCTCTCCCTGTGGTTAGTGCCAATATGGGGAACAGGAAGGATACTCTTTACATTAACAGACTGCATGTTCAGTGTGAACTGACCTCATGTTTCCATTGGATGCCTTCCACTCTCTGAAATAGCCCTCTGCCCTCTGCACACAGGGCTGATACTTGCGCACACAAGCAAGGAGGAGGAGCTGGCTCCTAAGCATCCTCTCTGAGACAGAGCCCTCGTCTGTCCATGTCTGCTTATCAATAAGGTCCTTCAGCAGCCTGAGGAGGAAGGCCTGAGGAACACAACAGGAACAGTGACAAATATGAGTACTGTCACAGCATTTCATATTCACACAGCCTAGTTCTCCTGGTGATGAGAAAAATCACATAAACACATATTGAACATATTTTAATAATGTTGAGTGAGTGGCCCCCTTACAAGAAAAAAATTCAAATGGAACTACTCCACTTCTTTAAAAGTTTGCAACTCTATTTAATTCAGTTATAAAAGGAACAAAAATAAAAAAATTATTTTAACATTATCACAGTAATCTTTTCTAAAGGTATCCCATCTACTTTTTCCCATTTATGTAAATTAGGATGAACAGACTAAATTTTATGAGCAAAGTGTACAAATTGTCACATTTGCTCAAAAATAGCAATTTTGGGTTTCTTCTTCAAGTGCCACTTAGAATCCTGGAAAATATCAGGATTAGAAATTATAGCAGATAAGTCAAGTGAAATAAAATATTTGTGGGGAAAAAAATTAAGTACAGAATCTAACACCACTGTTCCTATTTAGTATCAAAAGCCTAATCTTTGCTTCAGTCAATCCAAACTGAATTTTTGCTTTTCCTTAATTATAAGCAGACATATACGTGTATTTGTAAGTGTATATACCTTCAAATAAATAGAATAATAAGCACACTTTTCATTCACAAGAAAAAATGCAATTATACTATAGCTATTTGATTTATCTTAGGTTTTACCTTGAATTGAGTTTCCACCTCAATCATATCTCTCTTCTCCATTAACTTATACATAGGTATCAGTTCATTCAGACCTTGGAATACAGGCATAATTTCTGTTTCATTTTTCAAGTACAGAGTTAAATCCAGGGCTTTTTCAATCGATAACTTTCCAATGCTGAGCAAGAGACAACATGGTTACAGGTTTATAGATAATCTTTTTGCTTCAACATATATTGCAACAATCTTCTAGAAAAGCAGCAATCATTTATAAATAATGAATTTTTGCAACAGAATCATTTCTGATGCACACAAGATGACCTTGGGAAAGAAGATTCATAATTATAAAGTCTAGCTTGTGGCTAAGATGAAATGATGCATGTTAGTGTCTGTCACATAGAATACACCAAACTGTGTGTTGAACTTTCAGACTAAGCTAAGAACTTCGATCCAAGATCCTCAGGGATCCAGGCCAATGAGATTGCTGCTTAGAAAAAATAAGAATTCTTGTCATAAATGCATTTTCTCTGTTCACAAAATACACTGGATATCAGACCCCTCTAGAATTCCAGTTACAGTAGGCCATGCAGAAAAACTTGGGTGCAGGAAAAAGCAACTGGTTAATCAACCTTTAATTTCTCTTTGCTTTTTTCACCGTGGGAGGCTCAATGTAGTAATAAGAGAACCGGAAGGAAAGATTCTACATTCAGGGTAGAGAGATAACAAATCTGAAAATTACAGAGCTGTCTCATCCCACCCAGCTGGCTCCCTTAGAACTTCATCACTGCCTAAATAATGGAGGCATTCGTGTTTTCAGCCCAGAAAATACTTCCTTTCTCCTTCATAAAACAAGGAAGAATAAGTAATGTTCACTCTAGCCTCGATTAGTCAAAGATCATTTGATAGGGCCAAATTATATAAACTATAGTCCCTAAAGATGCAGTGGAATGCATTATCTTTAAAAGAGAAATCTATATTTTTGACAGTAGATGCAATGTGAACAATTGGACCTGCATTAATTAGTCTCACACAAAGGCTTCAAGAGGCTTAAAGAGAAACCCCATCCCTACACACAGTCAGAAAAGCTGCAAGACAAATGTGTAGAAATAGGCAAGAGGCTCACCAGGATACTGTCTCAAGGTTTCCTGCACATTGCCTTAGTCTGATTTCAATTATTAATAAGAAAGATTAAAATACAGATTCTGTTTTTTACATCAACTAGCAGTTAAAGACAGAAGATTAAGCTTCAGGCTAAAGCTATGTTGCACTGTTAGAAGAACGTGGGGAGGGGATGCCTTTCAAAGTCTCATTATCAATCAATCAATCAATCAATCAACCAATCACTTTTGATTGAAATCAAGTATTTGAACAGTAACAGCTGCTTTCAGTAATAAACTACAACTTGATGCAGCTTGCATTACCTGACAAGCTGAAATGCGTTGTTGATGAGACTCGCCCGGTCATTACTGCTGATCGTTGTGTGTGCTGCTTTTAAAAGGCCACTCAGAGAATCCCATCCATTATCCTCGTAATGAACAATGTAATAGCCATTCATTCCCACATTAAATTTGATCCACTCCACTGCTTCTGGGAGGATGAGCACATCTAGAGCAAACAGGCTAAATCTCAGAACTATTTATTCACTGGATGGATAGATGCTTTTCTGATCGGAGGTTATACAAGGAGATTGGGGAAAACTCTAATACTAAACAAACGGAGTTCATTTATTTCTTGTAGAAATCAAATAATAGCGACCCAGTAGACAAATGTCAATGGTCGCATTAGACACAGGTTCTGTGATATTTATAGAAATGATGCAACCACATTTCTGACCAACAAATATTTCCCAGTATTGTTAACTAAATAATGAGAATTTTCATTGCTAATCTATTCTTTTTAGTGTTATAGCACTCTACTGTTTGAATTTATGTCAGTATATTTCCCTTGTAAAAATCCAATCTCTATTTTTGTATGTGAGGGCATATGTATGTATGTATGTACGTACGTACGTACGTATGTATGTATGTATGTATGTATGTATACATACATACACACATGTGGGGGCCAGAGGATGACACTGGCTGTTCCTCAGATTCTGTACATTTTGTCAGGAAAAGAGATGCAACAGGAACACTCACTGGCCTTGGACTTGACAGCCAGGATCTACTGTCTGCACTTTCCCAGCACTGGGGTTACAAGCATGTACTGCAACACTCACCTTCTCTTAGTGTAAGTGCTGGAGATCAAATTCAAGTCCTCACATTTATAAGATAAGCACTCTACCAATGAGCCACCTTCCAAGTCTAGCAAGAATTCTCACCTATTCCTTTTTCTTTTAGCCAAAATCAATACCTAAAGAAGTTCAGTAGCTAATTTCTACCCACTTCTATACTTCTTACTTGAATTAAACATTATTTCTGTGACAAATTACCTGTCTTTGTCTTCAGCAAAAACCTCTGGACTGAGTCTGATCTGCTGGTAATGAATGTCAGGGGAACATGCCACAGATAACTAAAAGAAATCAAGTATGCATTGCTCAATGTTTGTATTCACTCAACAAGCAGCTTTTAAGACATCTACCCATCAGGTGCCAGTTTAAAACGGTGGTATTGAGAAGGTTATGCCAAGACCTGATACCATGCCGAGGCTGCCTGCCAGCTCAGCTACTATTCCTCCTTCTCAGACTCTAATGTGAAGAGAAAAGCAGGCTCAAGTAATTAATGACTAGCAGCCCAAAGCCTAACCTCAAATAAAGATCACTAGTGATGGCACAAATTGTCATCATGTCCCTCCTTAATCATGTACCAAAAAGATACATGTCACTTCTCTTCTGTGGAGTTTCTCCAAACAACCTGAATCTGATCAAGAAGAAACAGTAGAAGAAAATATAATTGAAGAAAATTCTAGTAAAGTAACTCCCCTGAACTAGAAAAATCAAAAATGTCAAGGGGCACAAGGACTGGAAAATTGCTACAAAAAAGTGAAACCAAAATTATGTGGCAACAAAACATAAAATATACTAAATTTGGGAGTAAAATTTTTCTATTTTGATATGAAGACATTTTAAGACAACTTGAAAAACTGAATAGGCATTATAGATTTAATTATGGTATTGTATTAAGTTTATTTCCTAATTGTGCTATGATTACATAAGTAAATGTTTTTATTTTCTTAAAAATATAATTTCTCTGTATATCTTGCTGTATATATAATATATGTAATATGTTACATATGCTATTGCATTCATATTGCCTACACACATGTAAGTTATATATTATGTAATGCTTTCTTTTTATATGTACAGAGAATCAAATATCAAGTTTGATAGAATTAACACATATCTGTGTAAAGTATACGTAGAGATTCTTTTCACCACTTTTGTAATGTTCCAATTGAAATTAGTTCAAGATATAGCAAATATCTTACAAGTAGCAACATGTCATTTCTAATAATACTCCAGGATGTAACTCAGAATTCTAAAGAAGAGAATTGAGTGTCTCGTAATTCCTGGAAATCACATAAATTCTTTTGTCAACTCCAACTAATGCCAGGCACCACTGCAACTTAGCAGCAGCTGCTTACTTAGATCAGAGCTGACTGCAAGCCAGCAACTAGAAATGACATCCTATTAAACTACTAAACAGGAGAATGTAAAAATAATGATGTAATGATAGATTGCCAGCTTTAATCAAAGCCCCTTTAATCCTTTTGGGAAGGTAGGGGTATAGGTTATCTGAGTGGAACACACAGATTCAGCTGAAACATTCTAAGGACAGGGGTGAGGGCAGGACTTCAAAAGGAAGATTGTATCCCACCCAGGAGGAGATACCCCCTGTGAACATTACCCAGTCTCTGAGATGCTTTCAGAACCCTTCATATAGTGTTCTTGCTTCATGTGCACATTCCGCCCTCTTACAGTGATGGTTATCAGGGGAAAGCCCTTCTGCAGTGTCCACGTGTTCATCATGGTCTTCACATCTACGCCTTCCTGAAGCCAGTGCTGGTTTATAGACAAAGGGGTGGGGGTGGGGGGGGCAATGCATCATCTGAGATCCACCTCTGAGGAGAAAAGACAAGCTTGTGCTCCCAGACCCACTAGCTACTTCCAGTCTCCTCTGTTCTTCAGCTTTCTTTCCTAGGTGCCCTTCCCTCCTATCCCCAGACATTGAGCCTTGACTATCTACCTTTTCATCATCTCCTGTAAACCTATGTGTCTTGACTGGTAGTACAGTTGCCCCTGTTTGGCACAGCTAATGGCCAGGCATATCCATCGGACAGCAAGCTGGCATATGAGCAACAGAATGAGAGAAGGGGGTAAGGGGACAGCAAGGTTTTCAACACCAGCATGACTGTGCTGGCTCTTGGACAACCAAGGTAGGAAAACTATTCAGTGAATGGGCTGTGCTTCTAAAGCAATAGCTCTGAGATGGCCTGTACTTGACCAGCAGTTGGAAGTACAAAAGATGTATTTCTTGGCACTAAAAAAGCTTTTAAGAAAAGATAAAGGATAAAATATTCTATTGTATTAACTAGAAACTATTAATAAAGCTATCTCTGAAAGCAAAAAGGCCAAGAAAATAAAAATATGGTAAGTAAATTTGGTTGAATTTCTAGTCATCCATAGCTTTCTATGAAAATATTCCACAAATCCAGATTAAACAGAGTCAGATTATTTTGTGGCTCAGCTGGTATGAATCCTTGATTGTTGAACAGTTGAAAACATGAGTCAAAATGGAATTCATGCAAGTGAGTTACCACCATATACTCTTAGATCTCACATTCCCATTATGACATTTAAAGACCTGGATAGTAACAGCACTTGGCTCATGGGTCTGTTGAGAGGAATAAAGATTATATGCCTAATTGTTTAGCATGAGCCTGATGCATAGTAAATGTCCAAGACTTTTCTCTGCCATTGTGTGATTTTTTTCAAATGCAGTGCTCTGGAAATGACTGACATCTTCTTTACTGATAGAATCTAATCCCAGCCCTGTGGTAATATTTTATTTGTGCTGAAATGTGGTGATATTTTATTTGTACTTTAATAAAGATTGCCTGGAGATCAGAGGGAAAAGGCCAGGCATTATAAGTAAACAAAGAAGTCAGGCAGTGGTAGCACACGCCTTTAATCCTACCATTTAGCAGGCAGGATCTCTATGTGTTCAAGGACGCACTGGAAACAGAGCCAGGTGTGGTGGCACATGCCTTAATTCCAACACTAGTTAACCATGGAGGTCTGGAGGTCCATACAGACAGATTGGAAGTGACAGAGCTGGGCAGGAAGAGGAAGTGATGTAGCTGAACAGAGAGAGCAAATCAGATGGCAGAACAGCAAGGCATATAAGCATGGGTAGACAGGGAGTAACTCGCATTTGGAAGCTGCCCAGTTGGTGAAGTAAGGTTAGCTGTGGCTTTCTCTATTTCCCTGATCTCTCTAAGGCTTTCACCCCTATATCTGGCTCTGCGTTTTTTATCTAATAAGACCATTTAGAAATTCATCTACACAGCTCACCAATAAAACTTTTCCTAACTCCGTTTTAGGGCATTAGGAGTGAAAGAAATGAGTGTTTGTGAGAAGTCACCAAGGTTGTGATACCCTCTTACATAGACAATTCTTAGGAAAATCTGTAAAAGGCTGTTAGCCTGGTTTGGTTTAAATGATTTAAGTTGAATGGGATGAAAGTGATTTAACTGAGGACCTCAAAAAGTTTGGCACAGAGATACCCCTTAAAGAATATGGAGAAGAACATGTATGGGTGGTCAGGTACAGACAGAGAGACTTACTGAGGTTGGTGCTGAGTGATGGCTTCTAGAGCAGAAGCCATCCATGGTTTGTGTGCCATCTGTGGGGCATATCTAAAACCAAAAATAAAACATCACTCTCATTTCTGTAGAAAGCACTTTAGTTCTTTGTGAAGGAGTACCACAATACAGGGGAAAAAAAAAAAACCAAGGCTGCTCTCTAGCACTACTCACACTTGCCATGCTATTCCAAAGGTCCTCATTTTTTGTGTTTTTATAACTATACTTCTGGAGATACTGCACAATTCCTCTTTTAAAGGTATCTGCGCTCAGATAATCTCTTAGCATATTCAGAATGCAAGCCCCCTGAAAAGATAAGAAAATAATTGTTATCTATAGTTTATACATTTCAATGCAGCTGCATTTAGTTTTTGAAAATTTTCGACCATAGAAAGAGTAAAGAATTGACCAGAATCTAATCTTTAAGATTATGGACCAAACTACAAGTTCAACCTGAAAGAGCTCACGTCAGCTAGCACAGTCAGGACCAAAACCATCAAATCTGGGTTGCCCCTGATGTAGAGAAAGCTATCCCACACCTGAGCTATAACCCTTTTATCCAACTACTAATGGACTTAGTCCCCAAACTTCTCTGCAATCTGCTTTTACCTTTTCATAAGAAACATCATCAAACATCTCCCGAATCTGTGCAGGATTCTCCACAGGTGTGGACACAGGGTGTGAGGAGTTGAATGAATCGACTTCCATTGCATCAAAACACTTGCCAAAGAAATGCTCTTCCTATTGACATAGAGAAAAGAAAGAAAGGGGAGAAAGAAAGATAAGAAGAATGAAAAGAGGAAGGCTTGATCTGTGGTAACGGGACTAGAATTCCAATTTCTATATCAACTGATTTCATATTTCTAGAATTAATACAATAGTCTTGCTAAGCTTTTTAAAAGAGCACCCAAGCACCCAAGAAACAGTGGCTGTAAGTAAGCAATTTATATTTCATTTATTTTGGATATTTATCACTTTAGAATAAAGTTAATCTCATGTTAATCTAAAAACAAGACCATTCCACTTATAGCCAAAAAACAAAAAACAGAGAAGTAAAAATGTATAGTGATTCCATCAAAGCATATATATTTAACTTTAGCACCATCATTATTGTAGTGAAAGACAATAAATTAGTAGGAAATTCCAACCTCAGCTTTCTTTACTTGGCATATTCAGCCAAATATGTATCTATAATTTTTTTTATTATTAAAGATGATGTAGAAATGGGATACACTTATGATGCATGCCAATATAATACAATATGTACCTATAATTACAACTGTTTATAAGCATATTATGGGTATAGATATATGAAAAAGGGAAATAGCTACACATAAATAAAAATTATACTAAAAAATTAATTTTTTATAGAAAGTGAATTTATTTTTGTTTGCTATTTATGATTTTCTCATGGTTAACACGTGATATTTAAATATACATATAAGTTCTAAAACATTAAATCTGTTATCTAAAAGTCTAGGTTGATAATGTAATGTGTGGTTACTTCAGCCATAACTCATACAATTTGTCATTTTGTTTGTATGCAGATTAACAGTAATATTCATCTAATATTTAAATTGCAATGAGCAACCTGAAATTTGGAAAATGGCACAGAACTCTCAGCCTATCATTAGCTCTATTTCTTTACTGTTAAGGGAAAATACAATTTAATACTTCATTTATATAGGAAGTTCATTTAGCATTTTCAAACATGATTCATCTCTAAACTTCCATGAAGTTATCATTTCTATAAATTAAAAAATCAAAAATGCTGAGTATTTTGCAGAAATATTGAAAAAACAACAGGTTAACCTAAGATATAAAAACATAAATAACAACCACGTACAACTTTTAGTTCAGGATGGGTCACAGTGACAGACACAAACTCCATGAACTTGGCAAATCCTTCATTGAGCCAAAGATCATTCCACCATTCCATGGTGACCAGATTGCCGAACCACTGAAAGGAAAATATGACTGCTTATTCACAAATTTATAGAGAAATTATATTATCTGCTATGTATTATGCTAGAAATAGCTTCAATAAACTTAGAAACATGTAAAATGACTATCAGTTTATAAATGGAAACATTTATCAGAGGAAAAATGAGAACTTTTCAACATTCATTAAAAATCAAGAAACGTAATGCTTTACGGAAATAACTCTTCTATGAAATGACAAAATAAAAAGTAACTATATGAGTAGCATCATTTGTCCCAAAAGAGACATGAACGTTAAATCACCCTAAGAATCATTCTTCTCTGAGGCTGCTAGACCGCCTATTCTCCAGTGAAGGATCCACCCATGTACCTATGGGCAGCACTAATTGTATTTAGTGGGTTGTCAAAAAAATTGTTTTTAAAAAGGAAGAAGATATGAAGTTGGGATGTGGATGTTTTGCTAGAGGGACACAGAAATGAATGAGGGCAGAAATAAGGAATGGGTATGATCTTATGTTATTGTATACACCTATGAAATTCCCAAAGATCAAAAAACTTACGTGTGACTAAATGTTTGTACCTGGTGAGCGAGTTCATGGGACACAATCATTGTGATCCCAAGCTTACTGGATGCAGAAGACTTTTCCTTATCATATAACAGAGAGGATTCTCTGTATGTTGTCAGGCCCCAGTTCTCCATAGCACCAGACTGAAAGTCAGGAATTGCAGCAAGATCTTGGGCAAGAAGGAATATAGCTCGTTATCAATCTCACAGCTATATACTCCCCAAAACATGTTAAATAAACATCTGAATGGATGGGTATTAGGATAAAATGAAAAGCTAAGCCATGTATCCAGAATTAGGGAGCTCCAGAGAGAAAGCTTTCCTTGTGGAGAAAGAGAGGCTCTATGACTATCATGTTGCTACCAAAGTGACTCAGACTTGGGCTAGAACCTCTCAGGATATCCCTTCTGATTGCTACACATACACAGAGAGAGAGAGAGAGAGAGAGAGAGAGAGAGAGAGAGAGAGAGAGAGAGAGAGAGAGAGAGAGAGAGAGAGAGAGAGAGAGAGAGAGAGAGAGAGAGAGGAGAGAGAGACTTCATTTGGCAATACTTCAATTTGAACCTAGGTCCCCATGCATGCGTGCTAGACAAGTGCTCTACCACTGATATATATCCCCACATCTCTCTTTATTTTTTATTTTGAGATAGGTCTCACTCCATTTATTAGTCTGACCTTGAACTTCCAATCTTCCTGCCTCAGCCTTCTGAGTACCTAGGAATACAGGCCTGAGGAATCAGGCTTGGCTCCATCATTACTATTTAGACCATGAGTTGGGGACTGAACAACCAAAAAGAATCATCTCCATAACCCACTGTATTTGGGATGCCTACAACTACATATATTTAAAATACCCAATAGCTTTGAGGGTTCATAGAAAATCTCAATTTTCTTATTCTTATACTAGGCAAATGTACTCATTCAGAAAAGGATACTGAGTTGTTCTCTATTCTCCTGCCAAATATGTACTGATAATGACAAAAACAAAAAAGCAGCCTCTGTACTCTTCTGTCTCTAATAACACCTGAATGTAGAGTCATCCTCAGGCCACATTGCCAGGAACTGTACATTGTGCTGTGATTTATCATTAGTAGTTGGTTGTATAAAGCAGAGGTGAGGGGATACTCAGAAGGATCAACTTGTTGTTTGAACTTTGCTGGGAACATCATTATGTGAAGAGCAATGTGGAGAACCATGGGGATGCAGCAATAATAATAATAATGTGATCTATGTTGGGGGGCAATCAAATGCCACCTGGAAATGTCTATAATATACTACCTTGCTTGGGCAAAGGATATGGAATGCTGAAATAATCCTCATAAAATTCTAGAAGAGTCACTGCAGCATCCAAAGCATAATCTGCTTGGTTTATCTTGTCTGGCACAGCATACACAGAGACCTAAAGGGGAAGGCACAGGAGGATATTCAAGTAACAGAGTGGTTTTCCCCCACAACCAGAGAGAAGAATGGCTTTAATGGTCCTTACTATGGGATATGGATGTCAATATTAAAGAAGACATTTGGGAATTCCATTATTTTAATTCTGTCTGCTTCTAATCATCTTCATTTCTGAAAAGGACAAAAAGCTACAAATATAGGCTTAAAGCAGTTTTCTGAAATGTTTTCATAATATGCCAATAAATATGACTTAGAAAGCAATAGCAAGATGTCAGTTTGACCCTAGGAAGTCAGCAGGGCCTCACATCCAGCCTTTCCCCTGTGGATCCTAGTCCAACACAGATGGACTGTAGCTCTGGTTCTCATGGCATTGACAGACTCCAGGGACAAAGAGTGGAATGCAGGTCCTGGCCAAGGCAAGAAATATATACAACAGGAGATACCAACCCTCCATAAAACCACATCCCAAAGGTTACCTCCTTAGTGTATGGGTAAATTAAAAATAAATTGCAATTCTCTCAAAGAAACTGCAAGTGAAAGAAAAAAAGATAGAAAAGAAGGAAAGAAGAAAGGAGGGAAGGAAGGAAAGAAGGAGAGAAGGAAGGAATGAAAGAAGGAAGGAGAGAAGGAAGGAAGGAAGGAAGGAAGGAGAAAAGAAAGGTTTTGCTATACAATGGTATTACACAAAGGAGAATGGGAAAGTCTTAAAGAAACTATAGTTTAAAATGAACGCTTACAGTACTTAAGAGCTGAAACTGCAGTAACTAGATAACCTAAAATCTTGAAGCTAATACCCTCATTTAAAGTAATCTTTACATTGGAATAACTCTGTCACCTGGCAGAAGTAGAGACACATTTTCTAGAAGAGTCCACTTTTGACTGAGGAATAACTCAGTCAAAGAATAAGAAATGCAAAGAAATAAAATACCATGAACAAGAGCCTGCAGAAACAAGATGCACAAAAACATCAGATATGACGATGACCATGCCCAGGATATAAAATATGTATACTTAATGTGTTTCAAGGAAGAGAAGGAAGATGAAAAATGTGAGCATTGCTTAGACATTATAAAAACATGAGCACAATAGAGTCAGGAAAACATGCAAAGCAACAGGCAGGTTATTCTCTTCACCTAAGTCACTAACTCTCCTTTCAAATATCCAAAGCACTAGAAGAACAGATGGTAACTCAGAGTGACCCAGCCACTCAGGCCTCAGGACAGCATTACAGTAACTTCAGTTCCCCTTTAAAATGTTTCCTTTCTGGGCCATGCGACAGCATTGTGAAGGCAGAAGTGCTGAGCTCAGGCGCAAATGATGCTTGAAGCAGGGCTTTATTCCAGCATTCTAATATTCTCTGACATAAATTGCTCTTCCTAAACACTCCCTCTACCCCAAGCCAGCAAGTAACTTTATCTCCTTTCCTCCCCACAACATTGCCTTCAATATTGTAGACAGTTATAATCAGATGCAAGCTTAGAAACCTCTGATAGATGTAGTCCAACCTACTTATTTTTTGTTGCTTGTTTTTTTAGTCAAGGTCTCACTCTGTAGCCCTAGCTGGCCTGGAACTCACTATATGTAGACCAGGCTGGCCTTGAACTCACAGAGATCTGATCGGCTCTGTCATGATGCCTGGCCAACTTATACATTTAAAAGAAGCATAATCTACATTCCACAAGAAAAATGGCCAAGGTCAGAGAGCCAATTAGCAATAGAGCCACGTAATTCATGACTTACGCATGGCCAGGGTCTCTCTACATTTTTACTGTTAGTGCATTGCTATCAGGTAAGTATTTGTGACAATAGAATCATATGCTATCCTGTTTTCCCTAAGGTTGAGAGAGTCCCAGGAAGCAGGACTCCAGTTTTGAAAACAGGAACACCAGCACAGGTTGATCATCTTGTCAGGCAATCACATGCTCACCTTGACTCCACTCTTAGTCATCTTGCTCACAGATTTAAAGTCAGAAATAATGAAGGCCACCAAGTAAGTGCTCATCTTCACAGTGACGTCAAAATGATCTTCTATGAGTCCTTCAGCAACATTCACAGATTTCACCTATTATCAGAGTAAATTACCAAGTAATCCAATTGTTCAACACACTGTCACACATTATAAAGATAAATCTCCAGAAGTAACAGACATATTGAAGAGAACAGCACAATATTTCTTTAATTACTTTTAAAAGTCTCTATTAGAAATCTGACTATAATTTAGATGCCAAGGCCAGACCATTTGATTTAATCTCTTTTTTATTGGGATATAAGTACACTCTACACTGGGCAAAACGTACATAACCACTTACTATCTAAAAAGAACTTCTGGTTTTTCTATGAAGTTGAAAGTGCCCTATTACTTTGCCTAATATGCAAATTCTCTTCCAGTCTCAGCCTGGTTTCATTGGAATGAGTTTTAGTCCAATCGAGGAATAAGAAACCTTGAAGAAAGAGTTGCATGTTTGTGGTTACAGTCTAAGAGGCATGCTCCCAGAGAAAAACCTAATACTTCAGCACAATAAGTATTGAGGTGAGGACTTACGGAAAGGACCAGCCTAGGGAAAAGCATGCAGATGGACATTTTCCTATGATCGATCCCACACCTGCCCATTTTTGTGCCCTCAGCCTTTCTAACACCTACTAGTCACTAAGTATGGTACTTGCCAGTTAGCTTCCGGTCATTTCAACCAACGCTGCTAAACAACTTAGCTTTACTCCTCAAGAATCTCAAGCTATCCTTTCTATTTAAATGGCTTCGATATACACTCAGCTAAAATTTCCATTTTGGTGTGCTAATTAATAGGAAAACAACCTAACTGTACTAATCTAAGAAGTGCTTAAGTCCCTGCCAACTGCCTAAACTTTGTCTTTCTAGCCCCTCAAAATACCCATTGTTCTTCCTCTCAGCTCCACATCTGTGTGGGAAGCTGGGCCACTCCTATTAGTGGGAGACTTTCCTGCTCCAGGAGCAAGATGGCACTAGAGGCTTTGCTGTGCTTCCAGGCAGATCCTGGATACCCAGTGGACTAGAATGCCATTATCTTTGTGCTATTTCTAGAGCTCCCTGCTTTCCATCTGCAAGCCTATGAATTTTTCCACAAATTCCTTGATGTTCTTTTTTTCCCCTAGAGCTAGGGCACTCTCAGAGAATACTTTATCTGTGCTACAGAGCAGTGGCATAACAGTGCTTGGGGTAGGAAACTGTAATATGAAAATGTATATTTTCTATCTCAAATTTATACCAATACAGCCTAATTATTTTTTTATTTATATACAAAAGTGGGAACAGGGACAGAGCTAGATGATAAGGATTTGCAAAGGACACAGCACTCTAGGGTGGGCAGAATTTTGCTTGATAACGGGATCTTACAGGTGTTCAAAAGAGTTGTAATGTTTATTTGGGGTTCTGGGTCCCTTTGTCATGGTCACCATAATGAAGTTGGAAACTCTTTAGAATTCTACCCTGGGTCTCACCTAATGTCAACAAATTAAGAACCACAACAAAACCATGTATTTCCTGGTAATGGTGCATCACGGCTGCAGTCATGCTTGACTCAGTAGATCATGAGATAAAGAAAGTAGGTGAGTGGTTTTCTTACTTTGGCATGGACATCTTCCTGCCATGCTTAAAAATCAGACTGAGTGCTACTTACATCTGCCTTGAAATTGGAGAAATGGCTTCTCTTAAGGGAGGTAACACAACTATTATTATTCTGCTCTGACATTAGAGGCTCTGAAAAGACTACTGCTCTTTTGGATGCCTGTTTAATATCACACATATAACTATCTGCTGTATAGTTAATGACAGTAGAGATTAAATGGAAATTATTATTACTTTATTTTATTTTTAAGACTATAATATATACATCATTTCCCCTTTCCCTTTCCTCCCTCCAAACCCTCCCATATACCTTCCCCAATTCTCTTTTAAATGCATAACCACTTTTTTCATTAATTGTTGTTACATGAATATATAAGCTGATGAGTCTGTTAATGCTACTTGTATGTATGTTTTCAGCTTCTTTATTTACTGTCATGTATTTAGAGTTGGCCATTTGGTTTTGAACAACCAATTGGTATGCTCTTCCCTAGGAAAGACTGTTTCTCCCACTCTCAGCATTCCTTAGTTGCCTGTAATTTTTTGTGTAGGGTTGAGGCCCCTCATGGGCTTTCCCTGCTCATTTTGGCATGTATAATGTTGTCCTTGTTCAGCTCATGATTAGGTAATCATGCTAGTGACACTTTATGGGTGTCACTTCTGACGTCACTAGGAGATGCTGTATGGCTTTATTAGACAAAGCTTTCTATTTAACATCTTCATAAAATATCACAGGAGAAAATGAGGGTGAAAGCACTTTGTGAAGGGAAATAACTGTTGAACCTAGTGTGAATTCCTGACAATTCCCTCCCATGTGTCATACTGAAAACCTGAGTTTTTAAGGGATATTGTTTTCTTTGGCTATCAACAAATTGTGGCTTGAAACAAACACATTGGTTGGAAGTGAAGAGAAAAGTTACTAAATATAACCATCAGGAAATAAAAACAAAGGTAAATGAAATATTGTTGGAGGATCAGACATCACAGAGAAAGGCAGTTTTCCCAGGAGCAGATGGCATTCACACTCACCAAGGGCATGTTGGAGATGGCCAGGTGCCTTGGATCCCTCCTTATCTTGATGGAGAAACTCGCCTTGAATGCAGGCTCATCAAAGCAGGGAAAGGCCATTCTAGCAGCTGTGGGTTCAAACTGCGTTGATGCAAGTATTCTACAACCACAGGAAGTGAAACGAAATCAAGGGCTGTGCACCAGGGACTCTGAAGTAAGTATTCGCATCTTAATTCCTGGAGTTAATTTAAGGTCCTTGGATTTGACTACTGTTTTTTTGCTGTTGTTATTGTTTTGTTTTTTTAAGACAAGGCCTCACTGTGTAGCCCTGGCTAGCCTGGAATTTGCTATGGGGACCAGGCTGATCTTAAATTCACAGAGATCTGCCTGCCTTTGCTTCCCAAGTTCCGGAGCAAGCGGATATTTTTTAAAGAAAAAAAGGAGCTATGGAATGGCTCAGCTGGTAAAATGCCTATCCTACAAGCATGAGGACCTGAATTCAGATCTCTAACACGTACATGAAAAGCTGGATATAAAAACATGTAACCCTAACACCTGGGAGACAGAGACAGGTAGCTTCCCAGAGATCACTGGCCACCTAGTTTCCCCAGTCAATGAGCATTAACCAGGTTCAGTGGCTTGATAAATAATTAAATAAGTGAGGGAATTAAATAAATAAATAGGAAGGAAGGGAGGGAGGGAAGGATGGAGGGAGGGAAGAAGGAAGAAAGAAGGAAGGGAGAGAGGGAGGGAGGAGAGGGAGGGAGGGAGAGTGGAAGAGGGCGTGCTAGGAAGACATCTGACTTTGTATACACACGTACACATACTTTCATACAAATACAACACAAGGAAAGAAAAGGGAAAAGAAAAAAATCCTATAACAAAATCTCTTATGGAAAATATGCAAGGAAGAATTAATAGCCCTAGACAATACACTCTAAAATTGATTAGAAAATGGTCAATGAATAAGTGGAATCTCAGACATAAGCAATTCAGAAAGGAAACTTATTCATTAATAAACATGCCTAAAATTGCTCTACTTTCTTAATGGGTAAACTAATAAGAATTGATGGAGACATCATTTTTTAACATTTTGCTCTTAAAAGATGACCTTAGTCAGAAGTAAGAAAACAGGGTTTTCAGAAGATTGTAGACTCTGACTTATTGGTTTTAGTCTAATGAATATGTATAAGGGTATTCTTTAAACTGTTGTTGATATTATAAAGTAGAAACAACTTAATATCTATACATTAGATCTTTAGATATTAAATAAATTAATATATTTCAACAAAATTACTGACATGATGAACAGTGATAAAAAAAACATTTTTAAAAACCTTGCTTCTAAAGCAGAAAATATGAGTTCATTTATATATAATAACATACATGGATATCCAGGAATAACTCTGCAATGATATTAGCTGGAGGCTATAAATTTTTCTTGGAATAATCTGATTTTGACTTTTTATTTTACCAAAAAGAATATAGAATCAACATAATCTACAAAGAAAATCTGATGTTATAATTCAGTATAAGTTCTCCTCAAACAGGCCAAGTGTGGTTGTGTACATTAATCCTAGCATTTGGGAAGCAGAGACTAGTGGATTCTTGTAAATTCAAGGCCAGCTAGGGCTATAAAGTGAGACCCTGCCTCAAAAGAAAGAGAAAGAGAGAGAGAGAGAGAGAGAGAGAGAGAGAGAGAGAGAGAGAGAAAAGAAGAAGAAGAAGAAGAAGAAGAAGAAGAAGAAGAAGAAGAAGAAGAAGAAGAAGAAGAAGAAGAAGAAGAAGGGAGGAGGAGGAGGAGGAGGAGGAGGAGGAGGAGGAGGAGGAGGAGGAGGAGGGAGGGAGGGAGGGAAGGGGGCAGAGGGGGGATAATTTGTAATCTGTTCCTAATCTGAGGTCTGTGGTGATGGGCTGCTCGGTGGTTAAGAGCACTGGTTGCTCTTCCAGGGGACCTGGGTTTGACTCTTAGCATGCACATGACAGCTCATCATCATCAATAACTCCAGTCCCAAGAGTTCCACTGCTGTCTTCTGGCCTCCCCGGCACAGGTACTTCAGGGCTACACTAGCATACATATAGGCAAAAATACTTTTAAGCATAAAAAATAAAAATAAAAACTACTAAATAAAAGAGCTCCCCTTTTATTACCTAGCTGCCTTGAGAGGCATGCATTGTAGGTTTTTTAGGTTAAAGTCCATAGCTCCTGGGGCATGGTGCCACACCAACTCCAGTGTCGTCCATGTAACATGAACATTATATCAATAATAGCGGACGGGAGATAAGTGTCCCACGGGACTAAGCGCCCTGGAGGTCCCTGGCAGAGTGCCCACGTTATGCTTCCTTCTCAAAGAAGATGTACTTCACAGATCATGAGCTCCCTAGGCTATGGGTCCTGTATAACTGCTTTTCTGATAATGTTCTAATTAATCTATGAAGCACAGCCAAAATTAATGAATGCTTGGGTTGTGAACTATGGAGGAAAGGGGAAGCTGGACATGGATCTTAATTAAATATAGCAGAATGAGCTATTTTTTAAAGACCCCAAGCCACTAGATAAAGAAAGTTCAGGCACTTCTAGGGAATGAACATTAACCCACTAGGAATCCTTTAGGAATCCCAACGAAAGTGATTTATGGTAGAAAACATTATCTCATAGGAGGCAGATGGTGGGCCCCTCTGTTGAGGAAGTTCAGCATGGGAAACTTAAGGACTACAGCAGAACCCCTTCCCCTTCCAGGTGTAAAAGTATGAGTCCATATTCCAGCAGGTAAAAATGTTTTATATTAAAGAGATAGGTGGTGGAGAACTGAACAAAGACTTAGAGAGGGTCTGCAGCATCCAAATTGGCTAAGTGTGCCATGGGAACCAGAAAAGTAAAAATGTATTATAAACTAAAAAACTGCTAAGATAAGATAAAGGACACAGCTGCAACTGCAAGAAGTCTACACAAGTCTAGGGACTGTACTAAGTTTAGAAATCACAGACTGCTCTTTGGGTCATAAAGTTCTTGTGGGTGAAGGGATATGTCTAGCGCCGGTTAATAATTGTGTGCTTGCTGTTTTTTAAAGATGATGTAATTGAATTATTGCCAAGCTCTTGTTATTCCTTATATGACTTGATAGTTTTCTTTTCTGTATATAAACTACTGATTTGCAGAAGTAAAATTGCAACAGATTCAAACCACTTCTGAGTGTGTTGTCTGTCTGTCATTCGCTGAATCCTTGCATTCCTGACTACCCAAGCCCTGGTTCTCCTACAGTCATGGTACCCCCGATGGGCCAGTCCGTGACAGCATGGTATGCCTTTCAGTTCCTGAGAGATGGAGGTAATCCCTCAGATAGTGAAGCATTTAGGCTAGTTTGTGTTTTTCTGTATGTTCCCTTAGAAATCAAGAAAGCACAGAAGCTGGACAGACAATTGGTCTTAGACATTAATCTTGTGTACCCTATATAGCTTGTAAACTAAGGGAGTCACTGCAGGTATCCAGGTGAGGAAGTGAATCCTAAAAAGAGATAAGAATGAACAGCCGGTGCAGATTGACCTTGTCAACCTGGATAAGATTTCGGGGAGTCTAATAACAAGCAGTTTATTCCCAATGTATAATTTGGAAAAAAAATTTCCTGGTGTAATACAATCCCCACTCTACAAGGAATCATAATTACATAGAAACTCAGGGAACACATCATTTCTTCCAAGAAGGTATGCTCTAGAGACACAGTACCTGTATTAGCTTAAGGACCTAAGGATCTGGCCTGGTCTTGTGATACAGATAATGTAGAGGTCATTTGGACTATTAGCCACCTCTGATGCTGGTTGTAGGAGCTTGATATGGCCTGGCTCAACAGATAAGGCTGTTAACCACTTCCAAATCTCAGCTGTCTGGATGGAAGAACAGGTTTTTCCTCCTTCCCATTGGAAAGACAATCTTGTGTGCTTAACATTCCTGGTTTCTCTGGAGATCCATGGGCACAAGGACCTTCCTGTTATGTTCCCAACAGCAAACATCATTGTAGCCTGGCACCTACAGCTGTATTGATGCTGGAAATTGCCCCTATATTCTGTTTCTGAAAAGGGTATAAAAAGTCTGATTTCTCTCAATAAATTTGCCATAGCCTCAGTCTTGCTGTGGCCCCTCCAACTGATGAAGTCCTTAGCTGGTCATATCAGGTAACGTTGGGCCAGAAGTGTGGGCTAAAGCAAGAACTAAAGCAAGGCATTGGAGTTATGTTTAAAAAATTTTTAATGGAGAGGAAAACATTACCTGTGATTGCCTCCAAAGACATGTCGAGGTCCTGACTCTCAGTATGTCCAATGTGCCCATATTTGGAAATGGGATCTTTGTAAGTGAAATAAAGCTAAGATGCGGCTGGAACTGGACCTCAAGCAATATGACTGGTATTCTGATTTGAAAATTTGGATTCTAGACACTCAGGGTGCAAGGAGTATTAGAGCTGAGAGGATCAGGAGACAACAGAGCAAGGAGGGATTTCACTCAGAGTAAGAGGAACACAGGTCTACTCAGGACTTGATTTCATTGTTCTATCTTCTAAAACTGGGAGAAGATCAAGACTATTCTAAGGGATATAGTTTGTGGCACCTGTTAGGACAGCCCCAGGAAACTAATGCAAAGAATTAAAATATTTATTATAGCTCAGAAATCTAATTATATAAGCAAAAAGACATTTACTCTGCTAAAGCTGGAGGAATGAAAATGAAATGGAAAAAAATGAGGCAAAAAAAGCAAGGAAAAAGATTTAGTCATTTTTAACAGGCTAAAGATGAAAACATGACTGAACAGAATTCAGTGTGAAAGGAACAAGCATCTAAATAATACATTTAGTGTGGGCACACTGGAAGCTGAAAACACTTCCCATTACCTCATTTCCCCTTCCTGGGTTCTGTAGGTGCTTTTATAAAATCCATGGAAGCTTTCAGACAGGTTTCCAGCATAGTTGATAATAACTGTGTACAGGGGTCCAGCAAGGAGTGGCTGGGGAGACAGCAGTGCAACTTGCTCATGAGCAGGATACTCCAGGACACTCAGCAGTTCTTCAGACAGCCTGTCTTCAGCGCCTCTCCGGAGGGTGGCCTTAGATATTTGCAGCTGGTGACTATGCATGATAATGGTGCTGGTGGGCTGACTGGCTGTGATTTCTACCTCTGTTGTTCCCCAGAAGGTCAGAGTGCTGAGGTTTGCATGGATCATGAGATCATAATGAAGTGGAATGATATGCTCAGGGAGTCGAATGTTATTCCAAGGGAATGGGGTGCCATTACTTGCTTTTGCAGATGCTGTATCACTGCTCTGACACCAAGAAGTAGATGACACAGCTAAAAGAGTCAATAGTAAGGAAAGTAGAAAGGGCCTGCTTGCCATCAGCTGTTTGAGAGGCACCATCTCTTTGCTCAAATTACCTGCAGGCACAATAAAAGCAAAATGCAGAAAAGCAAATTTAAAAGTCAGTAATATTAAATGTTATTATTATAGCATGCCAAAATGCATCAGTCAAGAATTAACAGACACAGATGAATCTTCCAAAAGTTCTAGATATTTAAAATTGCCTTCTTTGTGCAACTCGGAGCACTTTTTATTCTTCTTGTTTTTTTCTGAGATAGCCTCACTGTGTATTTCTGGGTAGCCTGAAACTTGCTTCATAAACCAGGCTAGCTTTCAGCATGCAGTTATCCTCCTGCATGTGTCTCTGAGTACTGGAACTGCAAGCACAACTGGCTAGTAGCACTTTTCAGACCCACTAGAAAGCATCATTTGACTTTCAAATTTTAACTTTTAGTTCAACTAAAATAATAGAATAAAATAACAAAGTAATAGAAGAAACTCTAACAAAAAAAGAGGAAATATTAAAGGGTCTATAGTAGCTCAATAAATAGATATTTGGGAATAAAACAGGTAAGGGTTGTCAGGAAGAGCTGCAGCAGAATATGATGAAAGCACCATTGCTCATCCGCATTCAATCTCGGGCGGCGGTGGGGGAGGTTGGCGGGTGGGTCCTGTAGTGCTCTATTGCCCTGGAGTCAGAATCTGGTTCTGCTGCAGTTACGGCTACAATGATGTGCCACAAACTCTACAACAGCTTCACCAGCTTTGAAGTTCACTTGTCTGAAGTAAAGCGAGGTGTCCACAACTCTAAGCAGGGGAAAGAAACAGCAAGGAACTAGACTGTTCAGCTTCTGCACAAGGTGACAGGCCTTGCATCCTAGCAGTCCTCACAAGATAGAGAGGCTATTAAATATTCATGTACAAATGGACAACACAACATAGGATGGTGGAGTGTTTTAATAACAATAATAACTTGGTATTGGGAAGAACAGAATGATATTTACAAAGCAAAAGACTAAATCTGGCTGCAGTGACTCTGGGATGCAAGGCCAGAATGTGATTACAGCCCAGAAGGACATCTCAGATTTGGGAAAAAGCAGGGCATTACAAGTACTGCATTTCGAGTAAGCAGGTCAGGAGCTGAAGCACAAAGACAGAACAGAGAAAGAACTGTTGGGCAATTGGTATGGCTTCCCATCCAAGTACTAAACAAGACTGACCCTGCTTAGATTCCGAGATCAGATGAAATCAGAGTTCAGGGCGGTATGACCATAGACTAGGAAATTTATATGGAAAGAAGTATACTCCAGAGAGACTTGTGGGAAAATGCCTAGCCTCAAAGGAAGTTATATAAAGATTATACTTACAGTCTACTGGAAATGATGCCACAGCCCATATATTTTTGCTTGTGCTTATGCTAAAGGGCATATGAAGATATGTGTTTGAAATCTATTCTCCAGAGTCAAGCATAGTTTCATTATCTTACACAAACCCCTTTTTATCCTAAGTTTTCCAGGAAGGGTGTTGTGGGATATTTGTACACTGTGTGAAAATGTATTGCTGTGATTGGTGTAATAAAAATCTGAATGGCCAATAGCTTGGCAGGAGGTAGAGGTGGGATTTCCAGGGAGACAAAGGAAGAGGAGGAGGAACTGAGGCACACAGGAGAAGCCAGGAGACATGGAGAGGAAACAGGAGGTGCAAGATAAGGACACATGGTAGAACATAGATTAATAAAAATGAGTTAATTTAAGTTATAAGAACTAGTTAGGAACAAGCCTAAGCTATAGGCCAAGCTTTCATAATTAATAAGTCTCCATGTCATTATTCATGAGCTGGTGACCCAAAGAAAAGTATGACTACAGAATGGTCCCTAACAGACGAGCTTGAGGGAATGGTTCCAATTCTCTCAGACTCCTCTGGCTTCTGGACATTTGAACCAAATTAGAAATGTGGATCCTACAAAATGATCATGTCCCCCTAAGTTTTCACTCTAAGATACAAAGGTTCTCAAATCTGGCTGCAAAGTTACATCACTTATGAAGAGTTTTATATCATTAAAATTGACTAAATCTTTTCCTTTGCTTTTTTCAATCTATTTTTTTTTATTTAACTTTAGTGGAGTTACTATTTGCTTAAATTTCTGAGTTATAATAACTATTTCAAATATTTGGGGTGCAAATTTACATTGCCTGTGTCTTATTACTTTCAACTAAGATAAGAGTTAAAATTTGAAAATCCTATGATGCTTTCTAGTGGATCTGAAGAGTGCTACTATCCAGATGTGCTTGCGAGTACTCAGGGGACAGAGGAAGAAGCAGCAGTGCAAGCTGAAGGTGAGCTTAGTTTATGTAGCAAGTTTTAGGCTACCCATGGATACATAGTGAGGATGTCTCAGGAAAAACAAAAAGAGTGGTGAGTGTTCCCAACAGCACAAGGAAGACAATTTTAAATGCCTAGTACTTTTGGAAGATTCTGTCTGTATCCATTAATGCCAGATAGAGGCACTCTAACATATATAACTATATATGTCTGACTCTTTCAAGTTTTTGATACCTGGATCCCTACTGACAATAATTAAACTGGATATTATAGTGACATAATCTAATAATCAACTTTTTAAAAAACTTCCTAGGGATTTTATTGGCAAGCCAGGGTTGAAAGCTTCCACCATAATCCCTTCCGAACTCTGGCTCTACCCTTTAATAGCTGTGCTGCAGGACATTACCACAAGGCAATATTTGATGCATACTCCTCCACCACTCATTCTCCATCCTACTTTTTCTCCCTAACTCAGAGTTAAAACTACTACCTTCTCACTGTTGGTAGCATATTTAGTAGCGGAACAGAAAGGGTTCCCCAGACCATCAATGTAGAGACTACAATCTGAATTCCAAAGACAACACCCAAATGAAAGGGCACATGGTAAGAACAGAGAAAACTGATTTGGGATTTACTTTTCTTTTCTTTCTTTCTTTTTTTTTTTAATCTAAAACCAATTGAAAGACATCTCCAGAATATTGAAGGAACAGCACAATTTAAAGTAAAATAAACCTTAAGTGTTAATATGGTATAGAACTACTGCCCCTATATTTTCAGGCACGATGTCAAATCAGTAACAAAATGCTGGACTTCCTTGAGTGGATAGACAGAGTAAAGGTAAGTGATATCCTGCTTCTATCTGGAAGGTGTGGCCCTTGGCACAGGACAGAAGAAAGTGGTATGAATGTGGCAGGTTCAAACAGGCAAGCATTGGGGAGTCTCCAGCATTCCCAGCAGCACAGGAGGAGATGCAAGAGCTGCAAGTGGTTTTGAGTTGACAGACAGGCTCATGAGCAACTGGTGTGGTCAGGCCTTACACTAAAGACTTAGCACAAACTGGCTCATAATAGAGCTAGAGAGAACACAGCTGTGCCTCAAGGCTTCCGGGCCAGGAAACCAAAATGGGGTGTGATTCAGACAGCTCAAATGCCAATGCTTATCCATGCAAAGTCAGTGGGTAAATGAGGCAAACTGCCCTAAGTTCTTGGTCTTTCCTAAAAAGAAAATTATCTTTCATTTTTACCTAATCTAAGGTAAGATGTTTATAATTAGCAATAACCATTAAAAGCCACTGAATTTTGTGTTCTAATTCAGTGAAGAGTTCCATCTTGGACCTGTAACATTTCAGTGGACTCAATATTTTTCAACGTCTTGTTCTCTTTTCTAAAAGAACTTCCCATAGGACTGTGTCCTTTGATCTGATATGCCACACGTACTCACTGGATGTTTGGAACTGAATCACTAAGATGCAGATTCTTTTTCTACATCACCAGACTGTAAAACATCTCTAAAGTAGTCTTCAAAGGCTCCTCTCCCCGCTAGACTGCTGAGCTAGGTAATCAGGCTCTCTATCCCCCAGTCTGGGAACCAAGGCTCTACCCAGGCACCCCACACCCACCCTGTAGCTGAAGTTTTTCTGTATCCTGCCCAGCCGTTCAGACCCAAATGAACACACAGATACTTATATTAATTAAAACTGCTCAGCCATTAGCTCAGGCTTTCCACTGACTAGCTCTTACATTTAAACTCACCCCATTTCTGTTAATCTATATGTCACCACATGTCCCGTGGCTTTACCTGTGTGACATTACATGCTGCTGCCTGGATGGCAGGCTGGCATCTCCTTACTCAGCCTTCCATTTCCCAGCATTCCGCTCTCTGCTTGCCTCACCTATACTTCCTGCCTGGCTACTGGCCAATCAGCATTTTATTTATCAACCAATCAGAGCAACACATATTCACAGCATACAGAACATCCTAGTATACTATTATCAGAATTTACCTGGGAATTTTTTCTCTTTCTGCATCTCTTTCTGGGATTCTCTCCCTCTCAACATTTTTCTCATGTCTTTCAAGGTCCACTTCAAATGAGGCAACCCTGAGAATCCTTCCTGGAATATACCAGGCACAAATAACTACTTCTTTGACTCCACCCCACCCCATTCCCAGTACTTTCTCTGTTCCTCTCACAGCATTTTCCTAACCCTGCCTCTTAATGCTGTCATTGATGCACTTATGATGCATGCCGGACTGCACCAGAAACTGATGTAGAGCAATAGTGCATCTATCTTCACATTCCCACTGCACCTAAAAGTACAGCCTGAGAAGGGTTTGATAAAACTCAGTGTAGTGAGAAGTATTTCACTGTTAAAATTCCTTGGCTAATCTCAAACAATCCGAGGTCATGTTCCAGTATGTTTAGCTCTTTCTTTGAAAAAAATAGCTGTTCTCATCTGGTATAAGTATTCATTTCAACACAGCATTTCATAGTTCCGAATGGCCTCCTAAGACTTGACTTTATTAAACATTCTCTAAGAGTGACACATGGGGAGAAAGCTCCCTAAAACAATAATTTATTCAATATATGCAACTGCTTCACTAACACTTAAAAGAACAGAAGTCAAGGAGAAATATTAATAACTACTAAGCTCTGGTGAAGCATCAGCATTTTACACTTGTTGTCTTGACCTAGTAGTGTATAATCACACGTGCGCACGCACACATACACACACGCACACACACACACAGAGTATCTAAAGTATATATAGGCAAAAGGGACATTCTGGCTTTTAGTCTTTGCTTCAGCACCAACTGTGTGACCTTGGTCATGTTACTTTAGTTCTGGTTTCACTTTCTTTATGAGTAAAATGAGCAATATCCCCTCACAAGGTTGTTGCAAAGACCAAATCAGTTTAAATTTTTTCAGTAATGGATTACACAAACATTTATCAAGAGCCTATTTGTGGCCTTTTGCTTGGTGCTAGGGATACCAATGTGACACAGGTCCCTGGCCTCAAAGTTTACAGTGCTGGTGGTAAGAGATTAATAAGTTTATACAGATACAGGGTGAAGCTCTGGGTGTATATACATACAACACAGACACAGACACAGACACAGACACACACACACACACACACACACACACACTCTACCTTCACAGGAAAAGAGAGTAAGAGCAGGTCAAATTACATTTTGGCTGGGGCTATCTTAAGGATATTTTAGCTAAGCCTTAAAGAACAAAATGCAGGTTAACTAGGAACAGGGGAAGGTGTTCCCAGACAGGGGAAACAGCAGCACATTTGTAGGCAGAGGAGTAAACAGCAGTGATTCTGACTGCCAGTGAAGGTGAGACAAAGGAGGAACTGGCTCTGCAGAGGTGGCCAGAGGCCAGACCACTGTACACTCCTGCAGATGTGTTCAGTACTGGAAGGAGAATACAATCCTAAACACTAAGACAAACAGAGCTTTTAGCTAGAAGGTCTTGGGATCCAATTCACAGACTAATAAAATTCTTCTGGTGCTACACCGAGAAATGAAAGCAGCAAGCAGGAGGCCTGAGGGTAAGCCTGGAGAGAGTGGAGCTCCTCTGTATTTAGGATGAGCTGGAAGTTGGGATAGAAGAGAAGGCAGTTATCAAGAAAGGCTACAGTATGTGTAGAATGAATATCTGGTAGGCACTGGTGTCTTTTATTGAACTAGAGAAGACTAGTACAGTAACTTTTAAAGGGAGAAAGGATCGTGGGTTCATTTATTAAAATGTTTAACTTCGATATCTAAAAGAAACTGAAGATGAAACTTCAAGCAGACACTAACACAGATTACATTCTAATTTTAAGAACATTGTAAAATACTTTCATTTTTCATATGATGAAACTGAAGAATTGTTAAAGTGAATGGTTAACGTGTGGCAGGCTCTATTACCTAACTTTAACCCAAGCCAGACTTAAGAAGTGTCTGCCATTTTAGAAATCGTATTTGCACTGTCTGGTAATTCTGACTTTTCATGCTCCTCAAGGAAGTTAAAGGCCACTGTTTGCACGATTTCCCATTTGTATTAGGACAATCAATGCAAAACAAATCAACAACCAGCAACACCTGTGCTTCCTAACTTCCGCCAGTATAAGCCAAACTTTTGTAAACAGTAAAGTTAACAAACATTGAAAATGGCTCATCACTTCTGGCAAATTATTTCAATGTGGAGTTAAATGTATGTAAATATACCAGAATTTTTCTATTAGGTCCACCTTAAAAAGCTGCCAATTTAAGGTACATTTCCAAATCTGGGCAGAAAAGAGCTGGAGGTGGGAGCTGTGAAACTGTAGCCAATTAAAAAAAAAAATTTAATTGTTGACCATATACGGAGCGGACAGTAAATCTGGCATTCAAAAGAAAAACGTGTTCTTTTCAAACCTGAGTTACTCAAAGAACCGTCATCGAAAGCTTAAGAAAGTGTTCTCTTGCTCCTTCCCTTCCTCTTACGAAATTAACCACTCCAGCAGCATACCTTGTGAGTGAAGCGCCCAGAAAAGGCACTCACTTTGCTTTCCTTTAGTTCAGCAATGTGGGAGTGGGTGGGTGGGGTTCGAAGCTGGGAGTACAGGAGCCAGAGGGAAGGAGCTAGCCTTCTGGACACTCCATGCTCTCCCCAGTGCCTCTTCGCTCCCTCGCTCGGAACAGCCTCAAGGTGCCCTCCAAGGCCTGTCCCCAAAGTCCACCCCGCCCTCCCTGGTCGCCATTAGGCCTTATGGGGATGGAGCCGCTGGCCAGCCTCCAGCAGCGAGGCGGAGCGTGGCCAGCAGCAGGCCAGCCTGACGGTGACTCGAGTCGGGGAGTGCACAGGCCTCACGGCCTTCGCCTTCCCCGGGCCCGCCCGCCCTGTCCCGGCGCTCCTAGGTGCTTTGCAGAATCCTGCTCCTGACCCACCGCGCCCGTCCTGCCGGCTGGAGCCTGAGTCCCCGCTGGTGCCAGCTAGCGAGAGCACCCCTCAGCCCGGTACCCCGCCGACCCAGCGCTCCACCAGGCCCAGCCAAGCCGCCTCACCTTCACCGCCGACAGCCTGGCCGCCGGAACCGAAAGTGAAAGTGGAGCTGGGCAGAGGCAGCAAGGGCAGGCGCGGGTTATCCCCGACCGAGGTGCTAAAGGAGAGAAGAGCAAGCCCGGGGTGTGGCCTGGCCAGGGCTACCGCAGCCTCGGGCCCATATTTAGGGACCCGGATTGGGAATGAATGCTGCTGCTGCGGGGCTGGCAGAGCATCAGAACGCAGTGTTTTGTTTTGTTTTCTGTGTGTCTTATGGTGTGTTTACTTTGTTTGCTAACTTCACTAACGGAGGAAACACAACAATGTGCAAGATTGGTGCTCAGTAAGGCATTCAAACTGACTTTGCCCGCCAAGACTGCAGGGACACCCACTGGATGGAGATGTTCATCATTTCCTCTCTGCAAGTGGCTGATAGCCTTGCCACGCCCGCCACGCCACTCCCCCAAATAAACAATCCAGAAGTACACAGTGGTAAAATTCTGAGGACTCTGGGGTTTGCTAGGCACTGTAGGTACTTTAGATGCTGTTTTAGGGTGTGTATGTGTGCGTGTTTGTGTGTGTGTGTGTGGGGAGGCGATGATTAGAGAACTTCCCTATCCCTAATAAGGAAGAGACACTGCACCACAGAGGATTGTCTGCTTCCCTCAATATAATACCGCCTCGGGTTTTGTTATTATTTTTTTCCCAAAGTACCATAAAAGCCTAGTTTTAAACAGAAGCAATAAAACACAAGTATCCAAATTCACCAAAGGCTGTGGTTGATCCCGCATTCTATTCCCTGTCCAAATACCATCCTTGCTTTTCCCAGGCTTTTGGTTAGGCTAGATTCTCAACCTCCTGCCCATTAAGAACTTGACATCCAAGTCTCTGAGCAGAATTTTCAGCACTTTTTTTAAACTTGTGGCTCTCTTCTGCAAAAATATGTACCACCTGGGACATTTTGTATTAGAAAATTTAGCACCCTGTCCCAGATTCAAATAGAGAGGAAATATGGGAAGTGTTTTATTAAAATTAAGCAGGACTATGTGGGCTTCGTAATCTGGTAATTTCTGTGACCACATGATGGTTTGCATCATTAAGTAGTTTTAGCTTTACAAGTCTCCAGGCATCTCTAAAAACTCAGAGCTATCTTAGCTTGTTCAGACCCTTGCGTTGTTTTGCATTTTGTTTATTATTATTTTATGTAATAGCTTCCCTGTTGTTAATAATAAGCTTCCCTTTTACATCAGTATATTCATACTATCTTCCTCCCTCCCTCCCTCTCTTCCTTCTTCACAAGTCTTGTGAATGCTAGGCAGGTACTTAACCACTGAACTATACCCATAGACATAAAGACATTCCTTGAAGATCAGGTTGGTAGAAGCAAATGGATCAAAAGACTTGAAGCTGATACAGAAGTCAGTTGAAAATACAGGAGGAAGTGGATGCCTCTGTGTGAACTAGGCAGGAAAGAGCTTGGCCAATGGGCAAGGAAAAAGCTAACATCACTGCGCACTTACTCTGACTCAGAATTTCCCTCAGTTACACTGGCTGTGGTTTAGTCTCTAGAATCAAAGAGCAGTATAGAGTAGAGTGTAAGAGTAGATTTGGCAGCCGGGCGGTGGTGGCGCACGCCTTTAATCCCAGCACTCGGGAGGCAGAGCCAGGTGGATCTCTGTGAGTTCGAGGCCAGCCTGGGCTACCAAGTGAATTCCAGGAAAGGCGCAAAGCTACACAGAGAAACCCTGTCTCGAAAAAACAAAAAAACAAAAAAAAAAGAGTAGATTTGGCAGCATTGACTTCTAGTTCCAAACATTACCTGACATTTTTGAAAATGCTGATCTTGGAGTTCAGAATTTAAATTGTAAGATCAGTTATAGAGTCTGTGAAATGAAAACTTTGAAAACTACCAAACTTAGTAATAGTCAGAGGGAAAAAGAAAGGATACCTATGGTAATATTTTATCCTTGCCCCCAATAAAGTTTATCTGAGGATCAGAGAAAAAAGCCAGCCATTATAGTAAACATAGAAGTTAGGCAGTGGTAGCACATGCCTTCAATCCTATCTTTTGAATCCTATCTTTTGGGAGGCAGAGATCTGTCTGAATCTCTGTGGGTTCAAGGCCACACTGGGAACACAGCCAGGTGGCACATGCCTTAAATCCCAGCACTAACCATAAAGGTCTAGAGGTCTGTACAGACAGACAGGAAGTGACAGAGCTGGGCTGCAAAAGGAAGTGATGTAGATGGGCAGGAAGTGATGTAGCTGGGAGGTTAGGAAACGAGTTGGCAGAACAGAAAGGCATATAGGCGTGGGTATACAGGAAGTAGGTCTCTTTGGAAGCTGAGGAGTTGGTGAGGTGAGGTTAGCTGTGACTTTTCCTATTCCTCTGATCCCTTGGGTTTTAACCCTGATACCTGGTTTTTTATTTAATAAGACCTTTTAAGATTCATGTTACAGATACCTAGATTTGTGGCTTATGTTAATCCCACTGATAGAGAATAAGACCACTACCACAGTTTAAAGCCAAATTTGAAGCAAGATTTAATTAAACACTGGCCAGGTAGATGGACTCTGGCTAGATCCATACCTATGTTCCTGGGAAATGGCCCAGAATCAAGTATGGCAAGGGCTTAAGAAGAAAAATGTTGGGGACCGATTCCGGACAGCGGCGTCCTTACTTTATCAAGCCTTACAAAGGCAGGAAGTTCCTGGCCTAACCGCGGGCTGTACAACTTCCTGGAGTACTGCAGGGGCCTGGGACCAAAGTGACCTCACCCTCCCTTAGGAATTTTCCATCCTTCTCTCCGTGCTTCCCCTGTTCCCCCTCCCTGCCTGAAGCCCTGTTTATAAGCCTCAACACCCAGTCAATAAACGAGACCTCGACGCAACTCAGAATGTCTCTGTCTTCCTTTACGTGCCTGGTCTCCTTTCTCTCTCGCCCCCATTGATCTTTCAGGAGGTGCCTCCTCCGGTCTCATCAAATAACCTGGCCCGCGGGACCGGGCAGAAAAACCCATAATTCATTGCATTTTCCATCAGGTCCAATCAGGGGCAAGCATATATCCTGACATATTTCCTGTCTACGTACCTCCTGCCCACATGTGATCAAGCACTTCCTGTGCAGATGAGTCAAACAAACTTGTTTAGGGGAGTGAAAACATGTGGCTTGTTATCTCCCATAAAAAATAGCCTTCAGCATTCAGGAACTATCTGTTTGGGGGCAAGGGACTTGCAGATCAGAGGCATTTTTGTTTTTTGAATCTCTAAGGCATAGTAATTAAAACTTAAAATGTAATTTTGGCTCTCACACTTACCTACCATTAGTTACTGTTTTGAATGCAAGTCACAGCTCGCTTGTCCTCTCTGTATCTGTCTCTGTCTGCCTGTCTTTTTTTCTGTGTGTGTGTGTGTGTGTGTGTGTGTGTGTGTGTGTGTGTCTATCTGTCTTGCCCCCACCCCCGTATCCATCCAGCAACCCTATAATGTAGGTACTGTATTTTATAGTTGAGAAGACAGAAATTTGCAGCTTGCTCAGTCAAAAAGAAACTATTTGGATTACATATAGGTCTGTTGACTCTGAGGTCATTGTTCTTTTCCATCAAATCTGTTTCCTTGGCTAGTTCTTACTCACTCCTCCTTACTCACCCCACCTCTATTTCATTCAGCACTTCCAGTTAAAAGTGCATCTACAGCCAGCTCCTATGAATAAACTTTCCTGAAGAAACCTTTTTAAAATGTCTAGATTTTTTTTCCTGAGTGAGTACAGTGTTAAATTTTGATGTTGTAAAAAGTAAAAGATATCCCTTAAGCACCCAGAGCTGCTTTTCACACATCCTACATAGGCACTGTTGTTAGGCAGAGTACTACACCCTGAACAGCCACTTTGGACTTGGGGAGGCTTCTCATCTTGTGTGTACACAGCTTTGACCCCCTAGGTCCTTATGGCAGAAAAGAGAAAGTATGGAGAATTGCTAATCTTTTCTTTTTTAAAACCACTTAAATGCTGAATAATATATAACACTTCCCCTGGTGTTTTCTCAGCCAGAATAAGTAGTTGGGAAAACTACCCATACTGTTGACCATAAAGTGTAGGAGGCCCAGTTGAGCCTATCCATTTCCAGGGCTTTTCACTGTCCTTAGTCCAAAGTGAGCAGGAGAAGTGAGAGAGGGGGCATGTGCTGGGGGCACCTCCTTAAGCTTGAGCTGTTTAAACAGGTTCAGATTTGGTGTATTACAGAGATCAATTGTTGTTGGTTTTATGTTACCAAATATAAACAAGCAGGGTTCAGTTTCTCTCTAATTGAGTCACTTCTGCCTTAATAAGTTTTTTGTCAATTGATGCCAAAATTTGGCTTATTTATTTTATTTGATTGTCAATGTTACTGCCATTTCATAATATTTCTACTGTCCTTTTGGCTTACTCAGAAGCTTGAATTAGAGAAAAGACAGAATAAGTAAGGTTGCCCTGGTAACAGAGATAACTGCATCCATCCATTCATTCCTTGCCTTCTGCTTCTGATGCCTCCTGCTGGATATGTGTGTAATTTTCTATAATGAAGAAACTGAGGGATTGAAATGGTAAGTGACCTGCCAGAGGCAACCACATATAGGAGCTGGACTTAAAGTACAGCCAATTCAGAGAAAAACAGAAAGAGCAAACAAACCCTCTGAAGGCCTCGGTGATGGTTCAACTTTGTCAATTTGGCTGGTGTGGTGGGTGAATGATAATGGCCTCTATAGGCTCATATATTTGAATGTGTGGTCCCCAGTTGGTGGAATTATTTGGGAAGGATAAGGAGATGTGGTCTTTTTGGAGGAAGTGTGTAACTGGGGGTATGCTTTGGGGTTAGCTCTTTCTGCCTTAGAGTTATTGTCTCAAGATGCTCAAGCACCATGCCTGTTTACCTGATGTCATGTTGCTCCCTGCCATGATGGTTATGAATTTATCCTCTGAAACTGTAAGCCACCACACCAATAAACTTTCTTCTATAAGTTTCCTTGGTAATGGTGTCTTCACAACAATAGAAAATTAACTAAGACAGCTGGATTGAGAATCGCCTAAGACACTAGCAAAGCACATCTCTAAGTGTGTGTTCAAGAGAGAATTTACTAAAGGGGGGAAAGTCTGTCCTCAATACAGGTGGCACTATTACATCAACTAAGAGAGAGTGGGGTCAAAAGGGGAAGGGGAGCACCTAAAGTAAGACATTCTATTTCCTGAATCTATGCACTATTTCATTCTACCATGTCCTCCCTGCCATGATGGACTGAAACATATAAAGCTGAATACAATAAATCCTCCAAGTTGTTTTCCCACATCTTACTTAGTAACAAACCCTTGTGTCCAGCTGGGGCTAAGTAGGCTGTACTCTTGGACTTTGCAGTCAAGAAAAATAATAAATTCTTTTCTAATTCACCCAATTGGAGCCAGACAATATAAAGAGTTCAAATCATCTTGAAAGAGCACCATAAAAGGAAGCAATGAATAGCCTTGGTAGGAATCACATATTAAGGCACCAAAACTATTCTAGAATTTCCAGAACCACTGGGTCCTGAAATGCAATCTAGGTGCTGTTGTTACTAAGGAATTGGCCTTCCCTTCTTAGTCTTATTAATAGAAGATTTAAAAATAGACTCAGATAGAAGCTCAAGGATCATTTTACTAGTTTGAAAGAAAAACAACAAGGCAGGCAAGCTATAAACTTGGGAGCTACCAGAAGGAAGAAGATGGAGACAAAATTATTACTTTTAAATTAGCCATGGAGGTCCAAAGCAGCTATAGAAAGCAGCTGGAGGGCCCACAGAAGATGGGAGAAGTCAAGAGTATCAGAGCAAGCATGCTTAAGATTTTTTGGGGGTCAGGCTAGAGAGATGGCTCAGTGGATAAGAGCACTGGCTGCTCTTCCAGAGGACATGGGTTCAATTTCCTCCACCTACATAGCAGCTCACAACTGTCTGTAACTCCAACTCCAGGGGATCTGACACCCTTGTGCAGGCAAAACATCAATGTACATAAAACATAAATAAATTAAAAACAGATTTTTCTTTGATATCTGAAGAGGTGATAAAAAGAAGAAAAAGTGAGACAAGTGAGAACTCTGGACAACAAGTAGGCTCTGCAGTGAAGCTCAGAAAGCAACCAAACTGAGGAAGGAGCTTTGGGAGGAACGGGTACATTCTCTCATTAAGGGGATAATTACTCTTCCCACACCCTCAGCACATCTTCAGGTGAATCCACCCTCCTTCATAAACTTAGTCTCCTGACTAAGGTGATTGACAGGCCCAGATGGATTAGGTCTTAAGGGAGGTAGTAATAATATGTATTGTTCTAATCTTTAAGGCAGATCAGGATGGCTTGTTTCCACCAGGGCTAGACACAGAACTCAATTCCATTATTTTGACGAGGAGGAGTAACTTTCCCTTAATGGCCCTCAACAAAGCCCTGAAAAGCTGTTGCTTTCCTTCCTAGTGTGGCTAGGTAGGGTCCTAAACTATGAGGGAGATGTCCATTCTCATTGGCCTCTAGACTAGCTAATGACTGTCTAGCTACCTAAGACTCTATGGACTGATTACATGTTTCCTATTTCCTTTCCATTCTCAAGCATTCATTCCATTATACCTGCCAAGAGGGCACCCAGACATGTCTTTACTTCTTGTAGCCTGACAGAACACAGGAATATTATTTGTCCCTTTTTCCAGGCATTCTGTATTCCTATTCTGTTTTTTGTTTGGTGGTTTTTTGTTTTGTTTTGTTTTTCACTCCTTTCAACAAGGAAATAAATCATAATTACATTTGTTTTTTTTTCTTTAAATTGGAATTTCTTTCATTGTTAATGAGACTGAGCATATCATACATGGACCATATGTTTATAAGAGATGCTTTTGCTTTTATTTCTTATTTTGAGGATTGTATTTTTGTGTTTGTTACACATCTATCTATTGGGAAATTGATGTTTTGTCATATAAAGATTATCTGTTACTCACTGGAAAAGACAATCTCGTTAAAATGCAAAATATGATTGTTGTTAAGGCTTTCCTTTTGCAGTATATCTGGACGAATCACATGAAGCTCATAATATGCAGATTTGGGCCTTCTCTGTTACAACATTTGAAATTCACTATCAACTCAACATTTAGTTTTCTGTGTATATTGCCAATCTGAACACATTAAAGCTGATATCCAAGCTTTTTGGCTTTATAAAGGTCCCTCTGACACAGCAGTTGTTCAAAAAGTAAGTTGTCTTTCTATGAGTATGCGTATCATTTGTGTATTGCATAGTTGTCTGTGTTTTAAGGGAGAACCTTTATTTTATTTGCAATGTGTCTAAAAGGTGAATAAGCCAGGAATTAAGAAGCCCTTGGGGATAAGAACTAACTACAATACAACAGAAAAGGAAATAGTTTGAGAATAAAGATTTTAAAGAAATAAGATACATGCATGTATGTTACAGTTGTGTAACTTAGTCTTCTTGTGGGACTCCTAACAGTGGAAACAGGACCTGTCTCTGACCCTTTTGTCAACTATTGGGATCCTATTCCTCATACTGGATCTCCTTGCCCAGGCTTAATACAAGGGGAGGTGCTTAACCTTTTTGCAACTTGATATGCCATATTTTGTTGATATTCATGGGAGGCCTGCCCTTTTCTGAGTAGAAACCAAGGAGGAGTGGATGGGGTAGAGGTGGGATACAGAAGGGAGATGGGTGGAGGGGCTTGGAGGAGAGGATAGAAAGAAACTTTGGTCAGGTTATAAAGAGAGAGAGAGAGAGAGAGAGAGAGAGAGAGAGAGAGAGAGGAAGAAAGAAAGAAAGAAAGAAAGAAAGAAAGAAAGAAAGAAAGAAAGAAAGAAAGAAAGAAAGAAAGAAAACAAGGTAATATAAATTTTAAAAACAATCCAAGAAGGTCAGGAAAATTAGCCTATAAGTTAACCTCATGAATCATCTCACTTAGTTTGGTTCCAACACTGTAGGTTTTTTCTTCTGAGTAGAAACTTCATTAAGCTAGAGAACTACAATGGCAGACACTCTTAGTAACCTGTCCCCAACCCATTTCCCTTTATTTTTTACTGACAGTTGTGAGTGTACCTGAGTGAATTGCCTATGTATAATCATAGGATTGATAGTCTATGTCTTTGAAATAAAAGATACATGCATAAGAGAAACAATTGACAAATATTAAATATTTGTGAAGAAACTAGACATTAGAAACTAGTAAGATTTTTTCTATATCTCCCAAATTATGACATATTAATGAGAAGTTAATGCTACCTAAAATCTTTTACTTACACAAACTGAGTTACAACAAGTCTTTTTCTGTCCTGCCAACCAGCTCCCAAATAATAACACAGAGACTTATTAATTATAAATCTTGCCTTATGGCTTAGGCTTGTTCCTAACTAGCTCTTATAACTGAAATTAACCCATTTATATTAATCTATGTTCTATTACGTGGTGTTACTTCTCTTCCATCTGACACCTTCTGTTTTCTCTATCTGTCTGGCTTCTTTGCCTCTCTTCCTCTCAGAGTCCTCTCTGTGCCTGGAAGTCCCACCTGTGCCTTCTGCCTAGCTATTGGCCATTTAGCTCTGTATTAAACCAATCAAAAGGCACCTTGGCAAAGATGCATCTTCACAATGTACAAAAGGATTTTTTCACAATGAGTCATCTTTTGGTCCCCAGAAGAATGGATGCCAAACTCATGGAGAATATGTTTCCTGTCCTCATGACTACTAAGGAGACCAGGATCCAGTCACTAGAATTAAACATTTGGTAAGGAAGGTGACTAAATCCTTTATAAAACAGAGATGACAATATGAAACCAACAGAAGCCTGAAGTCAAAGAGAATTACATCAGAGAGGCAAAGGAAGAGGACCATAGAACTGGACCTCAGAGCAGGTCTCAGCAGGCAAGCATGGCAAGGTTACAGACAAACAAAGCAGAGAGTCTCAAGAGACTCAAAGTACTAGACAACTCCTTGCCACTGGTCCACCTTTCAACCTAATAAAAGTAAGAGAGAAAGAGAATAAGACAGAATCAAAGATGTTAAACTTACATGAGTTAAATTAATGTGAATTCTGAATTTTATGTTGGTGCTGTGTTAGATTTGCTTTTCTCCTTGCTAAATTCCTTAGAATCTGAATGAGTTCAGTAATCTAAAAACAAAAACAAAACAAAAAAACCTGACCATCAAGAAAGAAAATAGCAAGATCATAATAAAGTAAAAATTTACATTAGGTACTTAATTTGTTGAATGCACTGCTCAATAAAATACCCAAATTACCCAGGTGTTTCACTCCTTTTTAAATTTTTTGTAATCAGTAACTTGGTCATAGATGAAAGGTTCAGTATGCAAATTGGAGCAAAAGAACATGTAAGAAAAACCAGAGTAACTGAAAGAAACCTGTTTTGTTTTGTTTTAAAGACATGTGAGTCCCACTCTGAGAAGTCCTGATGCTATAGATCTTCAAATGTAGATTGATACAGAGAGAGATAGGTATATAGGTAGGTAGACAGAAAGATAGATGGTAGATAGATAGACAGACAGATGAAGGAATATAGCAGAGCCACTGTATCTGGGGTAGACATTAGAATAGTTTTCACTGTATCCAAGGTATAAACATAAGGTGAATAGTTGTTTTCTAGAAGTATTTTGACCTTGAAGAATCATTGTGGAAAACAGTGAAGACTCATTTTGCAAAACAATGATTGTTTTCCATGATTTATAGAATTGGTATTCTGAAGGGACATTACAGTCTTTGTATGACTTTGATCATAAGACACCTCTGGCATACCTGAAGCTCTTGGATTATTGTGGACTGCAAATGGTATACAATAAAGGACTAAAGTTATGTGGTCATGTGATGCTTTCCTTTAGAGAGACATATAGATTAGATAGAACCTTGGTATGAGGAAATACTTTGCCCAAAAAGAACAACTTTGTGTAATAATCAATAAATATACTTTTAGACAACTGTTTGAGGTTCAACTCATCAGCAGCTCGACCTTCATGCTGCCACATAGGCCTTAAGATTTTTATCTTGGAGTGAACTCTTTCTTTGATCAACCCACACAACAAAGAACACCCTGACAACAGATAATAAACTTCAGGGAGAATATAAGCTTTATTTAAAATAAATAACTTTATTACTACTGCTCTAAGGATATAGGGATTTCCCACAATTTATGCAGAAAACATAAGAGACTTATTGACCTTCTGAGTATCAGCCTTCTAAACTAGGGAGCATCAGCCATCTTCTGGGCCTTAATTAAAAATGTGAGAGAAAGAAAACAAAGCCTGAGTCAGTTGCAACTGTTGGGATCTTTCCTTTTCCTTTCTCCTTCTAATTGAAATCAGAGCTACATAATTACTCTCTTGGAGATTAAAACACGGTACACAGTGTAGAGAAGGAATCAGAATGGTCACACTGTAGCTTTTGGTCCATAGACTCTCAGGTGACAAAAATGATTGAGTATGCTATAAAGAATGAATAAATATTGTCCAGAAGTAAAAACACTATAGTGAAAGATGACCCAAAGGCAAGAAGATTACCTCAAAAATAGCACATTGGAAAGGGAAAGGCAATACCAACTTAACACAGAAGTAAAGATAGGCAACATACCTGGGTCAAGTCTCCCCACTCACTATGAAGTATATGAGTGACGTTGTCCCTTTGCAAGACATTTTGAAATACTGAGCATTTAACAAAGTTCATGTAACATCCTCATTGACAGACCCAAATAACTTTACTAATAGAACACATTCCCTAAGAGTAAGGCAGGCCAAAAGTGCTGGCCAGTCTCAGGCACAAAACAGAGGTGAAAAGGCTACAGAATGACAATGAAAGGAGAAATGAGTGACCCCAGCCCAGGCATGTAGAACAACAGCGGGCATTCCCTATAGAACTGAATGACTACATATAATTTAGGAACTATATAACCTCATAATCTACAATCTCGTTGAGCATAACAGTTCCAACTATACAGTGTGTTTTATATTCATGCAGTTTCAAAGAAAATAAGGAAACCTAGAAAGCCAATGGTAGTTTAAAAATTATGGGACAGTGCAGGCAGAGTGCCCCCTCAGGGAATTTGTTCTGGACTCTCATTCATGCTTATCTTCCCCTTGGTCAAGGCAAGGAGAAGTCTAAATGCTACATCAGAGCCCTAAGGTCTGACTCACAGCAGGGAGCCTAGGGATCCAGAATGCCTGGGATTTTCTATATGAGGGTAGTAAATTGTGGCAAGACAAGAGTATCAAGATGCTTCAGTCTGTCCTTTTCTCCAGGCTTGATGACCTACTGGTAAGGGTACCCCTGATCATAGAGCAGACAGCTCATTGGAGACTTCTGGAGGTGGGCAGGGTTTACATCTACCTGCAGCACCTGCTGGCATAGAACCAACACGGGCCCTTAACCTCACTGCCCAAGATGAGTTTGGCTGATTTGGCAGCTCCTTGGCATCCCTGGGGAACTTGGACCAAGTTGGCTACCATGGTAAGTGTCATGGCCTAGGAGGCTGGGGCTGAGTGTGTGTGTGTGTGTCAGGGGAAAGGTGGTTGGACAGGAATTTAGTAGGAGGGTTCTGTCAGCTAAACTATCCAGGCGTTAGAATAGGAATTGACAGGTGGGCTAAAAATATGATCCTGAGATTTTAAGACAGGGTTTTAGACCCCCTGGACTCCTAATCTGATGAGTATTATATCCTGCAGATGTCACCTTTGGGGCTCTCTTTGGTGGGAAGACCCAACAGGGAGTCATATTTATATTTCCTCGAGGCCTAGGAGTACTGTGCACTAAACCTTCCCAGGTGTTGCAGCCCCTTTGAAAAGGCCTGGATCTGTCTGGATACCCTAGCAAATTGTGTCCATTGCCCCTTTCATTTTAGAATTTGAGCTCTAGGGTGCAATTCTAGGTAGGTACCACCAGATGGCACACTCCCTGGCTCAGGCCTAGAGCCATGGAATGAGGAAGCTGGGATCCTGACTTGGGGCTTGCTGTAAAGCGTGGTGGTATCTTGGCTTTTTGCAGATCTAATTTGGGTCCTTTGTTGTGAACAAGGTTCTGGTGTACAGGTATGAACTCAGGGAGACTGAAGCAGCCTGGGGAACTAGAAATGGCCTTTTAGAACTAAGACTGGGAACATCAGTGCGGAGGAAACTGGAGTCCTGGGGAGGATGCTCAGCCCTCAGGGGAGCCTTAATTCTATTTAACCCACAATTCACTCTCAGCAGGGGTCACCCCATTATATCTGCCAGCCATCTCTCACCATCTTGCTCTCCATGTTCAACCCAGAGGAGCACAGCTGCAGCCTGGAAGGAAACCCCCTTGTTCTGGTGAGCTGAGCCAGGAGCCTGCAGAGATCTGCACCTGTCAGTGGGAAGTCTGGGGTGGGGGTGGGAGTGAGGGGCTGGGGGAGAGGAGGTGGGAGGAGGAGGGCGAGGGTGGGGTGGGGTGGCATGTGTGCCTCAGGAAGGGACAAACAGTGGTGTCTTTGACTCAAACAAAAAGTCTGGGTCTTTCTGAGGCAGGTAGTAGGCCAGTTCCAGTTACACTCAGTGTGGGGGACCCAAAACAGCTTGACTACACAGCTGCCATGACAGGCTTAGGGGCCCAGACATAGCTTCTGTTGTGAGACCAAAATGAACCATCTTAGAAATAAGACCAAAATGCTTTCACCCAAAAACTAAGGCCTAAGATTTCTCCTTCTAGGAATAGGCCAATAGTTACTGAAACCAGTCAGTCCAGATTCCAGAAACCAGGAAGTGTAAAAGTACAGAGTCACAAGGTAGTCATGAGGGAATGACTGCTGGACTATAGAATGTTCCAACCCTGGTTTCCAGGGTAACTGACCATAAAAGTGTCCCCACCTGAGGGCAGCCAATGAGAAGTGGTGGCGGGTAACCACTCCCTTAGAAGTAAGATTTAAGCCATGATTTCTAGAAAGCCCCTAGAAGCGAGCCAATCAGAATTGTACCCGTACTAGCACCCCTAAATGATGTAACTTTATGACTTTTCCCTTTAAAAACTGAGCTTGCAGACAGGCAGGCACTTCCTCTAGCCTCTACTGCGTTGGATGTATTGGACGAAGTCCCTGCCTAGGCTTGTATTGGATATCCAGAATTAAACCTTGCATTTGCATTCTGGCATGCTCATCTTTGGTGGTCTCTCTGGGGGTCACAATCTGGCACAACCCTGTGACAGGCTTACTGACCGGCAACACAGGTAAATTTTCTGTGTCTACTTTTGTTTTGTGCCCCGGCCAGCGGGGTCTTCAATGGGGACCTAAAGGGAGGGCCGGCAAATGAGAGGGACAAGAGACACAAAGAATGAGAGCAAGATAGGATTGCCGGTCCCGCGGGCCAGGTTATTTGATGAGACCCGAGGAGGCACCTCCTGAAAGATCAATGGGGGCGAGAGAGAAAGGAGACCAGGCGCGTAAAGGAAGACAGAGACATTCTGAGTTGCGTCGAGGTCTCGTTTATTGACTGGGTGTTGAGGCTTATAAACAGGGCTTCAGGCAGGGAGGGGGAACAGGGGAAGCACGGAGAGGAGGATAGAAAATTCCTAAGGGAGGGTGAGGTCACTTTGGTCCCAGGCCCCTGCAGCTGGCTGATTAGCAGGTACTCCAGGAAGTTGTACAGCCCACGGTTAGGCCAGGAACTTCCTGCCTTTGTAAGGCTTGATAAAGTAAGGACGCCGCTGTCCGGGATCGGTCCCCAACAGTTCCCCCTCTTTTCTCAAAAATGGATCAAGTCCATGTGATCGGGGTGGCTAAGGTCTGAGAGAGTCCCTGTCTTAGGCTACACAGGGGGCTTCCCACGCTCAGCAGCATGCTGTGTTGAGCCGGTCTCGGGCGACCTCTGTATGCTGTTGTCTCCGGCGTGGGCCCTGTACTATTCCCGTCATTGAGTACCCTCTAGCAGGACCGTGGGGACGTTAGGGCCTTAGGACACTGAATCTGAGTCCTTGATGGGGCTCCTGGCCGGCCTCCTTGGAATCTACTCTGTGATAATGAATCGAGACGTGTCGTGGTAAGGCCGAATCAATCTGATTTTTGATAAATCGAGTCAACCGCTGAAAGGCCCAGGGACCAAAGGTCAAACCACCCGTGCTGATTTTCAATCTCCCTTTTGCTTTGAGCCAGCCTTTCCCTTAATTTTTCCATCGATTCCCTGACAATACCAGTATGGTCGGCATAAAAGCAGCATTCTCCCTTCAAGGCTGCACATAATCCCCCCTCCTTTAAAAAATAGTAAATCCAGACCTCTTATGAGCGAGGTTAAAGATTTCTCCAGAGCAGAAATGGATCTTTCTATGGCCTCTAGGTCAGTAGTCATAGCCATTTGTAACTGCATAAGGTGGTTGCTCTGCACGAGAGCAGTAGTTCCTGTACCAATTCTTGCAGTGATGCCCCAATACATAACAAGAGGGCAATAGTCATAGACATAGGTTCTCGAGTGTATCTGCCTCTCTGCTCAAAGAATTCCATATTGGAGACTAATTGGACCAGAACATAAGAGTTTTCCCATTATCAATGGCAAAGTGAGCTTCCCCTTATTTAGTTTTTGCCATCTGCAAGTGTGTCATGGGTTCAGAGGTGGATATTGGAATTCTAGCATCCTCAGTTTAGTGGTACCCAGACATGAATCATCATTTAGTTAAGACATCAGTGATATAAGAGCCAACAGTAATTAGCAGAAGCACAAGGCCAAAAGCCTTATGATGGCTGACAGAGTTCCTTATCCTCAAGGAACTTGGAACTTTATCTCAGGTTCCCTATGACAAGAAATTCCCTTTTGATCTAACATTCTGGGGTGTGGGGGGGAAACAGGGGCGATGTTTTCTCTCTTCTGTAATTACTTCCTGCTGACATTGGGACGTTGTCGTCAAGGCCCTGGAAAGCCAGAATGTTAGTCAAAGACAAGAGGGAATGTTTTATTGACCAGCTGAAGAGATGGTATGCATATCGGCTGAATTGGTCCATATCAGCTTTCAGCAAGTTCAGGGTTCATAGTCATTTGCAGTAGGTTGTCACCAGCAAATGATGCTTGGATGTATCTGTCAGCCAAGTGGAAACCTGTTGAGATAGATATAAACTAGGAACAGGAGTTAAAACTTACGAACTTATTTGGAACTTTTAGACCCATAGTCTTAGTAATTATAGTATTATCAATTTGCCCTGAAATCCATAGTGTCTTTTTTATCTAGAGAACCAAATATAGATTGGACTGAAATTTCCTTGGCCCAATAAAAAACATCTGTAAGTCTATATTTAGAACCTGTTTATCTTTTTTTAAAGAGACTTATAAGCTTTAATTAATTAATCCATTGATCAATCAATTACTAAGCTGAGAAAGCTATAGCTAGTCCAGTCATCAATGTCATCAAAGATCTGAGAAGGATAAACTTTACCTGAGTGCAGACTTTTAAGTCTATTTTAAAAAAACAACATAGACTATCCATTACCCAGACTGTCATCATCCCAGGCTCCTATAGTCTTCATAGTGTTGGCAGGACAGGTGTCAGGACAGCATTGTCCACAATTCAGGTAGCATCTTCTTGTCGTTGTTTCATATCTTCTTTGGAGACCTTGGGAGTCATTGCTAGGAGCTGGGGAGCTCAGAGTCTCTGTTTGCTATAGTAAGCTTTTTATCAAATAATGTAAATGCCATATTCATCAGATCCTTGACAGGTTTGAGGACCATTATCTATTAAATGTATCTGAGCCAAACAAATCTAGGCCTAATCTTGAAAATATCTCTAAGTTTGGTAACAATAACCAGGCCAATTTGTTCTCCTATAAATATATAAGTCAAATATACCTCTCAGTTTTTTTTATTTAAATAGAACAGTTTATGTTTTAAACTAGTATCTGAATAGCCAGATGACTAGTATTAACTTGTATTCCTTAACACAAAGGACATGCAAACTCAGACATTCAAAACCAAACATACATGTGGCCACATTTTTCATTCATACCTGTAGAGTAGACAGACATTTTTACAACTATGACCCTTTGGAGTCTCAATGTAACAGCAGAATAGCAAGACAATGAAATCTGAAACATGTTTAATTCTATATATATATATATATATATATATATATATATATATATCAAGCCATTTTTTATAAAAATATTATATTTTATCTTAACCAACAATAATTTGAAACCAATTCTCTTAAATGATGGCAAGTATTTGTAACCCACTGAACTCAAATGACCAAAACCCATTGTTACAGAATGCAAAAAGCAAGGTTTATTCAGACGAAGTCAAAGTTTACAAGCCGGCGGCAGGGGGCTCGTTCCAAATCTCTCACGCACAGCAGGGAGATTGGAAGGAGCGCGCCCTTTCTTTGTGAGCCTAGTTCTTAAAGACACAGACCACATAATTCATCTCTCACAGCCCGCCTTCCTTTTTTCTGGTTCACATCAGTAATTTTTTATGTTATCTTTATTTCTTGTTTGTTAAACAACCGTGTCTAGGAGTTTTACGAGCTGTCTCTGGGGTTCGAGAAGTTTGGGATGTTTTATGACCACTTAGCCTCTGCAGATGGTCATATATTCTGACTCTGTGTTTTTCTAAGTTTCTGTAGCTGATAAAGCCACCTGGGAAAAAGGGGTCTAACTTCTTATCTACACTTAGGAATCCTGGTTTAGGCTCCTCTTTGTCTGTAGGGGATAGAGGAAGGGGGGTTATTGAGGTCCTGTGGAAACAAAAGCATAATTTTCCAGTATCTTGAACTGGTAATTTAACATTTCTTTTTAAGCAATATCAGGACAGAGAAGGGCTAACAAGAGAAGCTGCTGGCCGGCAGAAGAGACCTTGAAGTTATCACAGTAAAGGAAGGGAGGGTCAGATTCTCTCTTTAGTGTTCACACATTTTTTGTCAATTGCAGGCAGTCCCCATTGCCCTGTCCAAAGCTCCCGTCTTTGCCCGCCTGTACCGAGAGCACGCACCCCCACTCTCCTGAGAGCAGCCAGCTGGCTGCAGTCCTGATAGCAGGAGAGCTACGGAGGGAGGGAGGTGGCCTTTGCTATGCCTCTCTCTCCTCCTCTTCCTCTAGGAAAATAAGGGAGGTTAGCAGACAGAAACAAATAACATTTACACAGACAATCCAAGAACTGGAACATCAGCACTGAGACGACGGCCTCATTCACAGCCAGCAAGCCCCTCTTGCAGTATGCAAGCCCCACCTGGCAGGAGCTACCTGTTTATCTCACTTCAATCGGGGAGTGGGGGCGGGGAACTCAGTTCCCTCTATTGTGGCTCACACATCCTTCCAGTGGGCTAGGCAAAGGTCTAGTAGAGAAGAAGGGAACTGTCCCATAGCATCCGTCACAGTCAAGTCAACAATGAGAACAATTAATGCATTACACACAAGACCAAGGGCACATGAAAAAACTTTGCCCCAACAAAAAAACCAACAAAGCTCCAAGAACAATGACAGCCTGATGTGCTCTGGGGGTGAGGGGGTAACCCTCCAGGCTCAGTCACACCAAAAACAATCCAGACTCAAGGATCTCTGTCCTTGATCAAACAGACATCAGGGGCTTCCACATCCCTGTCAGTCAGACATGCACCTTTTTTTTGTTGTTGTTCATACACTTTATTATTCTGTGACAGTTCTCTCTCTACACAGCTTCTATTCTGCTCTCATGTCTAGCTCCTTTCTTGCCTGATTTCTCTATATTTATCTACCTCTAGGTTCTATCTTAATTCCTTCATATAGTTCTGACCCTTCTAGGTTCTCATCTATCTAGTTCTTTCCCCTATCAGCTCCTCTCCCATCTCCTTCTCTCTCATCTGGCTCTTTCTCATCTTGTTCTTCCCCATCTGGCTCTTCCTCATCTTCCATCTCGTTCCTCTAGTCCTCTCTTTTAGCCCTTCGATCTAGTTCTTCCCCATCTCAGTTTGTTCCTCTCAAGTTCTTACCCATCCAGTTCTTCCATTCTCTTTTTTCTTTTCCTTTCTGTGCCCTGGAAGTCCCGGTATATAAAAGGGAGGGTCCGAGCTAAACTGTATAAAGCTATTACTTAACATCCACCTCTCCTAGGCGGTGTCTCCTTGTGGAATTTACCTTAAGTCAGGAGACTTGTATGTGGGCTCTTATCACTGTTAGTCCTCGGAAATTGAGCGACCACCTGGGCGGTGTCTCCTTGTGGAATTTACCTTAAGTCAGGAGACTCGCCTGTGGGTGGTTATCACTGTTAGTCCTCGGAAGTTGTGTGACCACCTGGGTGGTGTCTCCTTTAGTCCTTGAAAATGGCTAGGGGAGATATCTGATTCCAGAGAAAGCCTTTCCTGGGGCTGTTCTCCAAATGCCTGGAATGTGTATGTCTAGAGAGTGATCAGTGCACATTGTTAGCCCTTTTTAGGGAAAAATCAATTGGGAAAACTATGAAGGCACACATGATTTTTATAACAGAATACAGCTGATATATAACAAGCCAAGTAACACCAAAAACTCCTTGGGATTTGGCTTCCTCTGATTCCTCCAGGTAGTGACTTTGCCATAACCAGCTGACTTTTTATGATATATTCCTGCGGCCTGCAGCAGTTCCCCTTTTTTCGTTTAGTTAAAAAAAATTTTTTTTCTTTGAAGAGGAGAGAGTAAAGTAACAATGATCACAACAAAACATACAAAAAAACGCACAAAATGGCTCTGACAAATTCCTGGGACAAAATACAAAGTGGCACTTCCTCCCATTGTGGGGGAAGATACCCAAAGATGCTCCTAAACCAAATGGTCACCTCTGAGGTGGCCTTAGGGCTCTGGGATGTCTCCCTTCGCCACCAGGTTCACTGTCCGGACACGTCTGTCCCAGTGAGAGTCTGCAAAGTACAAATCGATCGACCGGTACAAAACAAAAGTAACAAGACAGAGAGACAGACAAGACAGAGAGCGCTCTTACCGGTAGATGTCAATAAACCTCTGGACCCTTGGGTGTCAGGCAGGGGGAGTTTGAGAGAAAATCCTCTGCAAGGGCTAGTAAATGTGAAACACGCCCATCTCCCTCTGCTTCCTTTAGAACATCTCTAATCACACCATAAAAACTAAAAAAGGCGTCGGGGACATTTTCCCCATCTCTGAATAATTTGTTAATATCTTTTCCAACCTTGTTCCAAGTCAGAGGGTGAATTCCTGGTCCATTAATCACTAACCAGGGACATTTCTCCTCCACATATTGGAAGAATTTTATCAAATCCTTTTTCTTAACTCTTATTCCTCTCTCCCTAAGATTACCTTTTCATCTCCTTTGGAAAAACAGCCTCTTTAGATAAATTTTTGCCCATGATCCATGGGACGACATACTTACCTCAAGACTCTCCCGCGTTGCACGAGTGATGCGGTCCGGGCGTCTCTACCCTGATCCTCTCTGGGGCCCCTTCTGTTGTCCGTCATCCGGCAGGTCACCGTGCCTTGAGCCCCACGTTCGGGCGCCACTTGCCCGGTCCCGTGGGCCAGGTTATTTGATGAGACCCGAGGAGGCACCTCCTGAAAGATCAATGGGGGCGAGAGAGAAAGGAGACCAGGCGCGTAAAGGAAGACAGAGACATTCTGAGTTGCGTCGAGGTCTCGTTTATTGACTGGGTGTTGAGGCTTATAAACAGGGCTTCAGGCAGGGAGGGGGAACAGGGGAAGCACGGAGAGAAGGATGGAAAATTCCTAAGGGAGGGTGAGGTCACTTTGGTCCCAGGCCCCTGCAGCTGGCTGATTAGCAGGTACTCCAGGAAGTTGTACTGCCCGCGGTTAGGCCAGGAACTTCCTGCCTTTGTAAGGCTTGATAAAGTAAGGACGCCGCTGTCTGGAATCGGTCCCCAACATAGGATATCTGATTAAGCTCCAAAATTTTATTTTTCTCTCAAGGCATATATAGGTAGGCAAAGGTGATTGGGAGTAGGAAGAGATTTAATTATGGGGGTTGCAAGCAGGAAGGGACTTAATTGTGGGCTGTTCGGCCAGCAGGAAATGTTGCTCTGAAGGTTATCTATCTACTCTTGTCTAACTGCCTAATGGCTCAACTGTAGCTCATTCACCTGATATCTGAGAAGAGGTTCTAGTATCTGTGAGAAGAGGTTCTGGTGCTATGGAGACTTACGCAAGGCCTAGATCTAAGAAAAGAGGAGAGAAACCTAAATATGGCAGCATGTGTGTCGCTTAGGCTTATGGTGCCTGTCAGTTTTGTGTCTTTCTGTTTTGGTTATCCTTTTGTAAGTTGGACTTTTGGATATTCTTTTGTAAGTGAGCCCAAAATTTGTAAGTGCCTGAAGCTGGTCCTTTGAATGGGTTTGGATCTCTTTGGTTGATTTGTATTTGAATTTGATTTGTATAGATGATGCTGGTTGCTCCTGCAGGACCAGCATGAGGCTGATGTCTTCCTTTTTTGTAGCTAGAGTTTTCCTGCCTGGCCCACAGTCAGGACAAATCTCTGACACCCGCCAGTCCCACAGCCATTCAGACCCAACCAAGTAAACACAGAGACTTATATTGGTTACAAACTGTATGGCCGTGGCAGGCTTCTTGCTAACTGTTCTTATATCTTAAATTAATCCATTTCCATTAATCTATACCTTGTCACATGGCTCGTGGCTTACCGGGATCTTCACATGCGGCTTGTCATGGCGGTGGCTGGCAGTGTCTCTCTGTCTCAGCCTTCCACTTCCCAGAATTTTCTTTTCTGCTTGTCCCGCCTATCCTTCCTGCCTGGCTACTGGCCAATCAGTGTTTTATTTACTAACCAATCAGCAACACATTTGACATACAGACCATCCCACAGCACTTTTGGTTTTGTCTCTGGGGTGCCAGGAGAGCTGTTTTGTTGTCTTGAGTATTGTAATTTAGTTCTTTTCCTAACTTATGAAAATGGTAGACTCTTATTTTAGGAATTTTGAGTTGGTTGGCTGACACTGTTTCCCTGGGAAATGTTTTGTTTGCCTTTCTGTTGGAATGTCCTGCCTATGAGTGTGTGAGTAACGTGGCCACAAGTATGCATGCTTTATGCCTGGGCTTACGTATGTGTTGTGACTCCAGATAAAAACTGTACATTAACAGCCTTTGGGGCCGGATGGCCAGCAGAGGGTCCACTGGTTGAATTGGGGCAGAGCAAGTCACTACTGCAAAATGGAACTCTGTCATCACTCTCCTGCCTGTGGCAGGGGTGGCAGAAGCAGGCCACAAGGGCATGCTGCAGGCTGAACTTGTACTTGGTGGGCTGAAGAGATCTGCAGCCTCTGTAGCTCTCACAGGGGGCAGGGTTGTGCTCAATACTGGCAGTGTGGCGAGACAGCCAGTCTCTCCTGATTTCATTCTGCCTTTCCCCACCTTTACAGGGGTCTCTTTCTGTCTCTGGGTCCCTAGGCCTGACTGATGGGACCTCACTTGCCATCCCCTCCCTCAGAATGACTTGGCCAGGGCAGGGAGTCATTTCCAGTCTGACGATCTAGTGTACTTGAGAATCTGGGGTTAATAACAATCCTTTGTTCCCTCCCATGCTGGTGGGTGGAGCTCCCATGACCTGCTCTGGAGGCTGCCTGCCAAACCTGACTGAGGTTTGAGGTATGGCTCCAAGGGTGGAGAGTCACTGTCTGTGGTTGCTAAGCTATGGTGGCTGTGTTATAATGCTGCAGCTAGGGCTGCTTTGATCATTCAGACCTAATGGATTATAAATATTTGTCATCATTTAGAGGAGTTGGTTACAAATTATTATTGGTTAAAAAAAAAAAGAAAAACCTACTGCTAGTTTCAGATGCTTCACGTTGGTACAGTGTTGATGCAAATTTAGAGTTATTCTTGTTATGATATATACATGTATTTCTGTATTGATTACTCAGGGTCCGGGGATTTTACTACATCCAGCATGGGATATCTGAGGGGAAAAGAAAATCTACATACACTATACTGTTATGTCTGTTAACTTTATTCCTCTAAGACAAAATTCCATCTACTTAGCTACAGCTCTGTCAGGCATTCAGGACAAGAATAAATCTAGATACACCAAGGTCCTTATCCATCTACTTTATTTCTCTGGAATGAAATCTTGTCTCCATAACTTCAGTTCCATCCTGTTCTGACACTCAGTTCCTCTTTTTCCTCTCTTTATTATTTCCTCAAAGTCCTGCTAACAACTAAGCTCTTATGCTTCCCGCCTCATCTTCATCTTCTGCTTCTTCCCCCTCCATGTCTACTTGCTCTCTACTCCTGGTTCAAGAGTTCTGCCTTAAAATTTACATTACCTCTGTGTTCTTTACTTCTCCCTGGTCACGCCATTCTCTTTGCTCTACAGAAAAATGCCTTTCTCTTCTTCCCCTTGTCATGGTTCTCTGCCTCCTCAGGAATGTTGCTCCACCCTACCTTCCACCTTGATATGTAAAAACCTCCTTTGTTCTCAGGAAAGCCACTAGCCCTCAAGGCAAGAGAATGATCTGAACTTCATTAGCACAAGAAACAAAGCTATGTGTCTCCAGTCAGCTTGTCTTCTAGGCTCAATGGGGGAGTTAGTTACCTTTCTAGGTTCAGCAGGTCTGGAAATATTTGGGCACACAAGAATTTCATAGCAGAAGACAGCTGAAATATTAAAAGCTGGATAACACCAAATATTCATAATAAATTGGTTGCCTTTTGATAGACCCTTGGCTGGTCAAAGTATAGCTTTAATACACAGCTGAATCTCTATAATATATTCTTGTGGCTCGCCACATTTCTGTTCTTGTTTAAAATATTGTAGCCATACAATATATTCTAGACTACTGAGGGGAACCACAAGAAAGACTTTGGTAAAAGTTTCTGTGTTTAGAAAATAAGAAAGCAGGCAGGAGAATGGAGTAATAGAGAGAAGGAAAGGGAAAGAGGAATTTGTCTGAAGCAAAAATGTCTGAGGAATCAAAGGAACATTGAAGGTATATAGAGGGTTGTAGAAGGCCAGAGGGGATGTGAACTATGTTTGTTGTGGTTTCTCATACCTGCAAACACTGAATTTGAAATTTGATCATATTAGTTTAATTCTGGTTGGTTTTCTTCATTTTAAAAATAGTTGATAATTCTTCACTGCAAAATGTTTATATTAAAAATAGAGATACATACGTGTGTGTATGTACACAAGTATGTGACTTGGATTTAACTCTATATGTGTGAATGTAAGCTAGCTTTAGCTCTATATCTATGTATATTTAACTTAGATCCAACTGTGCATATGTGTGCATGTAATTATTGTTTAGAAAAACATGTTTTAAACAGCAACCATGTGACTTTCCTCCATCTTGGCTGGTGACCTCATCATGACGCAGGCAGCCATGTGTCTGGCAACCATCTTTTACTAAGGGTAAGTACATTTATTTCTGATCATTGTATCTCCTTTTAAACTAAGGAAGCAAAAGTCTTAAATATTTCAGATTGGTATTAACTGATAAAACTTTAAGATTATAAAAATGTATTCACATTAACAAAAGCTAACTTAGAGATTTACACCAAAGTACTTATGTCTTTGGCAAGTGTTCAACAGCAAGCTTCTAGAAAATTTAAATAAATAGCTGGCTGCATGTGTTTGATAAATAAGTTATTTGATAATAAGATATTAAAGCTGCACCTCAATACTTTTATACATAAGAATATACCTTGTTCTGGCAGCTAAACTTTGTAATTTAAGAATCACCCAGGTGATAATGTGGCAGGGCTAGAATTCTGAAGGGAGTCCAGTTAAATGGAGCAGGCTGAGATCTAGAAGGCAGGCTATGTATGCAATGCTAGCCTCTAGGCTCCCTTAGTCCCTGCTCATGGGCCAGGACCCAACTCATCCCTCTCTCCTATTTGTAGACAAAATTCTAAACAGTCTTATTAAATAAGAAACAAAGAGCCAAATACAGAGTTAAAAGCCCAAGAGATCAGAGCACTAGCGAATAGCCTTTAGCTTACCACTCACTGCCGTCCTTCCCCTGAGAGACAGAGACCTTCTCCTGTATGACCTGTCTTTTCATTGCCTTTCTGTTCTGCCTTCTCATTGGCTCTAAACCCAACCACATGACTTCCTCATCACCGCCTGTCTATACAGACTTCCAGATCTCTATGGTGGTACTGGGATTAAAAGTTCAGGTCACCTTGCTTGGCTGTGTCCTTGACCACACAGAGACTCTGCCTGCCATGTGATTGAATTAAGGGCGTGTGCTACCACTGCCAGACTTGTGCTTAATGGCTATGACCTCTGATCTCCAGGTAAATTTATTTATTAACATACAAATAAAATCACATTTCAGCACAAATAAAATATCACCATATTTCCCCCTTCTGTTCTAATAAAAAGAAAAAAGGAAAAAAGTTATAAGTAACATAAGAAAAACTATATACAATAAGTACAATAACTATACACAATATATACAAGCACTAAATACCTAAACAATATCTAGTCCATTTGTATTTGACAAGCTCAGAGAAAATATTTCATTATCTATCCTATTTTGGTAAGTCCAAAATGTACCTGATTCACTTTCTATCCTAACTTATATTACTACCAGAGAACTGTCTTATAATGTCTTTCAAATGTATACACTTACACCTCTTTAGTGAGGTTTTTTTTCTGAAATTCTTAACAAGGAAAACTATAACTAACTATCTAATCTTCAACTAACAATAACTATAACTATCTAAATCTTCAACTCCGTCAGAGACCCAAGAAGGAAATAATATTATCTAAAAAAGCAGGAAGTGCAGGCAAGCGACTTCTAAAAAAATTGTGAGTTGACAGAAACAGCCAGCTGCTTGGACAGTTGCCCAAGGTTTCTCCGCAATGTTGGAACATCATCTTCAGTCTATAGGCATAGCATATCTGACAGATTTATTTGTGAAGTAGGATGTACGCAAGGCCTACAGTTCGACCTCACATTTGGTGAGAGCAGTCCATGTACCAGAAACACCTGAATTCCACTAGTGTACTGCCGTGATTCAGGATTTTAAATTCTGGACATTGTTGATGTTTTTGGAATTCAGCTGTCCATTCTTCTTGGCTTGTGGGTAGCTTCATCTCTTTTATTACATGCCAGTTTACCATTGAGAAGTTAGACTCTCTCAGCTTAGTTACTCTTTCAAGAATAACTGTTTCAGCTATTGTTCTGACAGACCCCAGACCCAGGGTACTACCTTCTCGGGTGGGCACCCCAAGAACCCAGACTCTGGTCCAGTTGATGCAAACAGCAAGAGGTTTATTGATGCGGCTGTACAGTTGGGCTTCTCTCCCCCCAAGAGCAAGAGCATGCCCTACTGCAGCCACATAGGTACTTTTAAAGGAAAAAACCAACAAAAAGCCATAAGATTACAATTCCCATGCAATTTCGTTCTGATTGGTTTATGTCTAGGGGCTAATTTCACAAGATCATTGCCTAATCACAGGGTAGGTACAATAACGTCCATATGCACATTTTTCCCAGAACCTCAAAAGGGGGGGTATCAGGGTGGGAGTGAAGGTTACACAAAGGTTACAGTGGTCTTTCCTGGAACACTTGCAATTATCCCAGTCACAGTTGAGCAACATATCTTAACAAAAATCTCCATATATTGTGGTAAAGGTGGTTGAGTAATGGCTGAGTCAGTCTGCCCTTGGAACTAGCTTTTTAGTTCCTCATTCTCCTGGGGCTTGGGGGGTGTAAGCCTGAAGGGTTAGGGTCTTTCATTTGCACTGAACATCAGAAGCCATCGGTCCACTGCCAGTTCAGTTGCCTTCAAAGAAAGGGACACTGTACCTTTTCCAGATTGCAAAGGCCACTTCAGGGATGGTGCCATATTGTCCTGGCCTCAGAGGATGCATGTTGCTAAAGCCACAACCACACTTGTCTTGGCAAGAATTGGTACTCCTTTGTTTTGTGTCCTGTCTGTCCATTTTGTCCTGTTTGTCAGCAGTTGATTTGAAGATACTTTGTTGTCCAGTGGCTAACTTTTGCCACAATGAAAGTTAACGCCATATGCAGTTTCTTCAATGCCCATATTCTCTCTGAAGTAGATTGATGCTACCAGGAGCTGACATGAAAAAAATTCTAAGTTATTAAAACATTTTAAATGCCATATTCTGTGGATCTCTGAAGGGTTTGAAGATGACTTGTCTAACTAAAATATATCTACTTGATCTTGAAAACATACCTAATATGACTACAAATTCAATTGTAATTTCTAACTACTAACTTTCATTTCTTTATATTCTGATAGTTGGTAATAATAACATTCAAGGATTAGCAAATTGCATTACATTGTTAAATAAACTGTATAAGTACAATATCTTGAACAAGATTAGAAGTATACGTATAGCATTTTCTAACAATATCAATCTCAATATATATAATTTGTATACAATATATAAAAATCTAATCCAATGTAAAGTATTTAAAACTAGTAATTGTCTTTTAAAAGTAGACTCAATAATCTATCTTTTTATCTATATTATATCTATATCTTTACTTTTCAGAGTAAATTCAATAATCTACCCTCTATTCTATAATTTTATATATATATGTATATATATTAAATAAGAATATTCTTTTCCTAACCCTAACAACAACTTGTAACTGACCCTTCTAAACAATGAAAATTATTTCAGACCCAAAACACATTAAAAGACCCAAAACCACCCATCTCACACCACCTCTTTGGGAATGTGGGCGTTGTGTTTTTAAAATTGCTTCCTGCTGGTTATGGGTGAAAGTATCTTTATTCTAGAAAGAAAAATTTTGGGTTAATTGTCAAATTCTAGGAAAGGTAGCTATATCCTTTGTTGTCCAGTCTGTGCATAATGCCAAAGTTATCTCAAGTCTTTGTTCAAGTAGTCTGTGAAACTGGATCATCTCAGCTAGCCATTTCAAAATTGTTCTGAGTAGTTTGTAGTCCAAAGCTGATCTGTAGATGATGTTTGTCAGCTTAGTGATATTATTATTGTCCACGTGGAATTGTTGTTGTTATGGGGCCCCATCTTCTTCCTGGAGACTTCATATTTGATTTTAGGCCTGGTCATGATTTCCTGCAGAAAACTGATGGAGACTTGAACATAAAGACATGTATAGGCAGCTAACTGAAGCCTTTTTTCTAGAATTACTACTGTATGTGTCCATTAATATCTTAACAAAGTTTAAAAATGTATATATATTAATCATGTAAATTTTGATATAAAATTCATACTTTAAGAAAGGATTAAAGAATCAGGATAGAATTGAGATTATTAGTAATAGAATTGTCCCTTAGTTTTTGTTTGTTTTGTTTTTTTCCTGTCCTATATCAGAAGATGGCTCTTTCTTCTGGCATGATACAGAGAGTTTGCATTTTCCTTTTAACAACATGCTTGGGTTTAAAGAAGGAGAGAGCCATTCTCCAACTCCAAAGCCAGCTTTAATTTTTAATTGAACTGGGACACATTTGTGTTAAATGTTTTTAGAGAAGAGCAGAAACAAACATTTAGGAAGACTTATGAAATTTTATAGATGATATACCAATAGGCCATTTTACTCTTTTTCTTGGAACATTTTTTCTAGATGATTTGTCCTTTTTTTTCAGATGTCTCATTTGTTCAGTGTTCTTCAGTTTCCTTAGCCTTCATTCTCCTAAAAGACAAAAACAAAAACCTTTCCCTAAGACTAATTTTTGGGAGTTTCCCTTGGGGCATGTTATATCTGATTAAATGAAAAGGCATGTGTTAATGATATAAGTTAGTTTAAATTGGATGGTCATGCTGGTTGATGAACTATCACCTCTTCTAATTAAGAGGTCTTTCTTCTTCAAATTGAACCTTTATCAATTATAATGGTATCAACAGCTTACCTTCTCCTGTAGAAACAAAAGCAAAACCTCGTCCCCAAAGTAACACATATCCTGGTTTCCATTCTGAGGTCAGCATGTTCTTAAAGTAAATAGGCTAATTTAATTCGGTGTTTTTTCCTATTATCTAATGTCTCTTTGAAGCTGTTGTTCCTTTCTCATTAGCATTGAGAAAAATTCAAAGAGCATTATGCGGTCTATTTCTGGGGAGTTTTGTTACCCCTTTCTGTTTATTTAGCATATCCTTTAGAGTTCTGTTTGATCTTTCTATAACTACTTGGCCTGTAGGATTATGTGGTATACCTGTAACATGCTTTATATTGTAATAAGCAAAAAACTGTTTCATTTTAATAGAGACATATGCTGGAGCATTGTCAGTTTTAATTTGTCCAGGTATATCGATGATGGCTATAACTTCTAGCAAATGTGTCATTACAAAATCAGCTTTTTCAGAACTTAAAGCAGTTGTCTATTGAAATCCTGAATGATTGCAATTTTCCAAATTCTGCAAAGTGAAACACATCCATCTGCCAGATTTCATTCCTCTGAGTACCCTTTGGGTTGCATCCTGCTCGTAATAGAGTCTGATTGTAAAAGGAACAGGTAGAACATTTCCTTACAATTTCCCTGGCTTGTTGCCAGGTTATGAAAAAATCCTTTTTAAACCTTTACTATTGACATGATGTTTTTTATGAAATTCTGAGGCCTCCAGGACATTTCTTATCAATAATTTATCAATCTCAACATTGCCTTGTGCTAGAGGACCTGGCAGACCCATATGGGATCAGATGTGAGTTATATATAAATGATGCTTCCTTTTCCTGATTATATCTTGTAATTGAATAAATAGTGAAGTTAATTCTGACTCATCAGGGATGAATTCTGCAGTCTCAATATGTAATACTACTCTTTCAGCGTACTGAGAATCAGTAACTATGTTGAGAGGTTCTGAAAAATCCATTAATACCAACAGAATAGCATACAATTTCAATTTTTGAATTGACTTATAAGGACTTTAAACCACTTTACTTAAATTTTCTGATTTTTAACCTGCCTTTCCTTGTTTATTTGCATCTGTATAAAATGTATGAGCTCCAGATATGTGTGTTTCCCATACAATTCGAGGCAAAATCCAATCAGCTCTCTTTTTAAGTTCAATTCTATTGCTTTGGGGATAGTTGCTGTTAATCTCTCCCAAAAAATTACTGCAAGCTCTTTGCCAAGGTTCACTTTCTGCCCATAATTTTACAACGTCCTCCTTAGTTAAAGGTATAGACAATTTCTGCAGGGTCTATTCCTTCTAATTGACAAAGTCTCAATTTTCCTTTCAAAATCAAGTCAGAGATCTTTTCCACATAAGTTTTTAATTTTTCACTCTGTTTATTTGGTAAAAATATCCATTCCAATATGATATCTTCCCTCTGGATTAAAATTTCTATAGGAGAATACCTAGAGGGTAAAACAACCAAAATGCAATCCAGCTTTGGGTCGACATGATCCACATGTCCTTCCTGTACTTTTTTTCTACCAAGGCCAATTTTTTCTTGGCTTCAGGTGATAATTCTCTTGGACTATTTAAGTCCTTGTCACCTTCTAAGGTTTGAACAGATTACTCAGTTCATCATTTTTTTACTCTAACAATAGTTTGTAGATGAGAAATGTCTCCAAATAATCTTTGAAAGTCATTAAGAGTCCATAATTGATCTCTCTTAATTTGCACCTTTTGGCGTCTAATTTTTGTAGACCTATTTTATATCCTAAATAATTGATAGAATCTCCTCTTTGTATCTTTACAGGAGCAATTTGTAATCCCCAACAAGGCAAAATTTTCTTTACTTCTTCAAATATTCTTTCTAAAGTATCTGCTTTTGAGTCAGCTAGTAAAATATCATCCATACAATGATAAATGATAGATTTAGGAAATTTTTGTTTTTGGTTTTTCGAGACAGGGTTTCTTTGTGTATCTTTGGAGCCTGTCCTTGAACTCACTCTGTAGCCCAGGCTAGCCTTGAACTCACAGAGATCCTCCTGCCTCTGCCTCCCAAGTGCTGGAATTAAAGGTGTGCGCCACCACTGCCCAGCGAAATTTTTTATATATCACTTCTAATGGCTGTTGTACAAAATATTAGCACAGGGTTGGGCTATTCAACATTCCCTGTGGGAGGACCCTCCATCGATATCTCTTAACCATTTGAGAATTATTATAAGTAGGTACCTTGAAGGCAAATCTTTCTCTGTATTTTTCTTGTAAGGGTATTGAAAAGAAACAGGCTTTTAAATTGATAACTATAAGAGGCCATCCTTTAGGTAACAGAGTAGGCAAATGGGCAATGGGCTGTAGAGAGCCGATTGGCTGAATTACTTTGTTAATTGCTCTGAGGTCTGTTACCATTCTCCATTTACCAGATTTCTTTTTAATAACAAATACAGAAGAATTCCAAGGGCTGGTTGATTCTTCAATGTGCTGAGCATTTAACTGCTCTTGTACCAGCTCTTCTAAAGCCTGGAGCTTTTCTGTTGTTAAAGACCATTGCTGAATCCATACAGGCTTGTCTGTTAACCATTTTAAAGGTAGAGCTGTTGTTGTCTTTGGAAGATCATCAGTTTTTGTGCCCATTTTACCCTGGGATCTTTAACTTGTCACTTCTTTGCTTTCCCAGGAGAAAGCCTCAACAGCTTGGAACAAACTTGTTTTGTTTTTATCCACAGAATGGCTATTTTTGTTTTGGAATCTTTACTGAACCCATATTTGATACTAGAAGTGCTTCAATTCAAAATCATTGTTTTTAAGGCTATATATTGTAGACTATTAGAGAACACAGGTACATAGTCAGTCATCTTATAAATAGTGAGGTTCTTTAATTGTAGTCATGCTAAATACTGATGTAATTAATTACAGGGATAAGCTTTACATAGTCCCTTGTATATGTTTTCAAGGTTGAGCTTAAAACAAGCAACTAGAAATAAAGTTTTTCTATTCATATATACCTGGACAGTCCTCAAATACTTCAGAGATCTGCAGAATATGGCATTTAAAACATTGATTAAAAAGTTTATTATATCAGACATACTCCCAGATCCTAGCAGTGACCTAAGGTCTCCAAAAAAGATTATGTCACTATGATGTCTCCACTTGGTTGTGGTAATGCTGACCACAGGGCAAGATGCCCCAATGCAACACCTGCCACCAGGACCTGGCCCAGACTGTGAACAAGTAGCATGACACTGGAGAATTGATTGCACACTTTTTGCCTAGTCAAAGTAAAGACAATCTCCCCCATGTCCCTCTTCCACAGGAAAAACTCTCCCCTTTAGGCCTAGCAGGTGAAGATTGATGCTGTTCTGATATCTCTGCCTCTAATGCAATGAAGACCTGGGTATGGCTAACTAGGTATGGACTGGTTCCCTGTCATTTTTCTATAGATTCAGAAGCTGCTTGGTCTGCACTCAGTTATAATTTATCCTCAGATCTCTGATAGTATTGATGGCTAGGCTCGCTATAACTTTGTCAGCTTGGCAGCATCAGACAACCAGATCCTTCAGCAAGTCTATAGCTATCTTGTTACTTAATTTTTAAGAAAATGTTCTAAAATATGAAAATTTTAAATAAGCCATAAAACTTTAAATATGGGTCTGAAAAAAGGTCTGAGGATATGAAAGCTTATAAGCTTTGAGGATCTCAGGAAATGATTTAAGATATAAGTGCAAGTTTTGAAGATATAAATAAATGATTTAGATTATGAAAATGTTTTGGATTGCTTTTCCTTCTATGATATAAAAGTTCAGACCTTAACATTTAATAGAGTTCTGATAAGCTGGTAGAACAGTCACTATTTACTGTTCAGTCACAAGCTCAACATTTTAGATTTATTTTGGTTGTTTCTAAATATAAACTTAAAACTGCTTCTCAACAGGCCAAAGAAATCTCTGTCCAATCTATACCTGGATATCTGGACAGAAAAAAAATGCACATGCTTTTGATCCAAATCTATAGTTTTTGCTAGGACTCATAAAGGGTATGAGTCCACTTCTGCTGTTTTACAGATACCCACTTGTCTATGTTTTACAGATACCTGCTTTGTCTATGATATGCATTTCAGTACAGATTGGTAATACTAATATATCTAAAACTTTTATGTAATTTTGAAAGATAAAAATTCATATAGGCCTAGAGGATTAAAAGAGTCATAAAACTTGGATCCACTTCACAGAGGTCAAAAGGAATCCAGATAAGTATAGCTTAAATTTTCCCCACCTGTCTATTCCTAAGGATGATATTTTTCTCTTTCCTATTCTTGACACTCCTGCCCTTTCCAATTACTAAAACAATGAGCCTAAAATTTCCAATTAAGTGCATAAATTTTAACTTCTGTTCCTAGTTTCAACTTGTCTCAATTGGTTCCCACTTGGCTGGCAGACACATCCAAGCTTCAGTTGCTGAGTGCAACCTGCTCCAAATGACTACAAGCTCTGGACTTGCTAAAAGCTGATGTGGACCAGTTCAGCCAATGTGATTGTTCCCTGACTCTACAGCTGGGACAGATAGCCACATGCTTCTGACAAATGCCCCATTGTCTAGCCTTTGACTAGCCTTTCAGTCTTTGACTAGCCTTTCAGTCTTTGACTAGGCTTTCAGTCTTTTTTGGCCCTGACTATATATAATGCACCAGTGTCAGCTTGAAGTAGTTCCAGAAGACAATACATTGTCCTATGCTCCCTACCCCAAATAGTTTGAAATGATGGGTCAAAAAGAAACTCCCTGGCACAAGGGACAAAATGGCTAACTATATGCCCATTGACATACCAGGAAAATAAGTTCAGAGTTGTCAGTTGATGAATTTATTAACTAGAATGGTTCTGCAATAAGATAAGACCCTTGATCTTCTTTCTCCAGAACCAAAGAGGTATTATATGGAGTTTAGAAATTATTATTTCGGCCGGGCAGTGGTGGCACATGCCTTTAATCCCAGCACTCAGGAGGCAGAGGAAGGCAGATCTCTGTGAGTTTGAGGCCAGCCTGGGCTACAGAGTGAGTTCCAGAATAGCCAAAGATACACAGAGAAACCCTGTCTCAAAAAACCAAAAAGAAATTATTTCTATATAAATCATTCAGGATTATAAACTGGCTGTACTCAAAGAATGGCAATAGATATGGATGTCACTTCCCTAGAAAAATCTGTTAGCTAATGGTTATTAGGTCCCAATACCCTTAAACCCCTGGACAGATAGGAATCATGATTGAGTCCTGTCACTGGTACTTGTGAAGGGAGGGAATGTGAGGGGCCCCAAACAGCTTGACCACACAGCTGCCATTGCAGGCTTTGGGGCCCAGACATAGCTGCTGTGGCAGGCTTACTAACAGGCAACAGCTGGATCCAGGAAAAGTCATAAGCTGACACCACCCAAGGGTCCACCAAGGGATGGGCCAGCATCTAAGGGGAAGTATCTGACATTCCAAACTTTCCAACCTAAACATTAGATAAGATTAGATAAGATCACCAGATTTCCCTGAGCCTAGCACAAACCTATTTCCCTTTTGTAGATACCCATAGACAAATGTCAGCTAATCAGGAACCAAGAAATCACCTCACCCCAAACTTTGCTATTATAAAAACCCCACCCTGTGTGGGCTTGGAGCTATCTGCTCTCACGGCTGCATTGGACAGACAGAGATACCAAGTTCCAAGCTTGGAATAAAGGCTCTTTGCTTTTACTTATAGGATTCAGTCTCTGTGGTGGTCTTTTGGGGGTCCCTGTGATCTGGGCATAACAATCAGCGCTTTCTCCTTGGTCTTTCTCTAATGTCAACTTTAGCTTCTGCCTCAATGCCGCTAGAAAACACATCCCCAACTCTATTGGTGAGGGAGACTGCTTGAGTGTGGCAGAGTGCAAGATGGGATGGAAGAGTTGAGTCCAGCAGATACTAAAGGCAGACTCATGCCATGTTTCCTGACTCCAGGCTTAGAGATAGAACTCCAACTGGACTGGCAGAAGCAAAAGGGGGTGATCTGGTGGATGCTGTTCTTGGCCTCCAAGCAGGACACTCTTACTCTGACCATACTTATCCAGAACAGAGTTCAGGAGGACTGCAGTGAGATGAAGATCTATGTCAGGGTAAGGCCTGCAGGTGGGGGTGGCCTGGCCTTGGGGGGTGGCCTGGCTTTGGGGGGGGGTGGCCTCAAAAAACAAAAGACTTCAGCAGTGTGTGTGTCTGTCTGTCTGTGTGTCTGTGTGTCTGTCTGTCTATCTGTCTGTGTATATGTCTGGGAGGTTCCCCCAAAGGGCTTGGGATTCTTGGGAGGCTAAAAAAAAGGCCTTCCATCAGAAGAGCCAGACACTAAGTGCCTAGGCCTATAGAGCAATGAGGATTGTCAGATTTTAGCACTGAGCAAATAGTGGGAGAAGGGAGACTTAAAAGGAGGGTCACTGAGGCCCCAGAGTCCCTGATTCTATGCACTCCCCCCTTCTTTCCCCTGGCCCTATTCTGTCCAATTCACATTGTTCTCAACTTTCACCTGGACCCAAAGTGCCCATGACAGTCATGACCTCTGGTCAGTTCCACACTACCAGAGCAAGAGTTGGATAGAGGACAAGGAAAGGAAAGAACATGGGAGGACAGGCCTGGAACCTGAGGCAGGGCTTTGGGAAAGGGATGGCAGGACCCCTCTCAAGGCAGTGAGGACATCTGTGTACCTGACCTACAATTGGATATGTGTTGGTGAATGAGACTGTCACATGACAAAGAGTCAGGGACACCCTAGATGAGCAGCCTTGTGAGGTCTGTGAGCATCCCTGGATTTTATCTTTGTCTATAGGGAGTACTTGTTTCTCTGGCTCTTGACAAATTAAATGCAGTACTTCCACAATGACTTATGCCTGCTTGAACTAGGGCCCACTGTGTTATTACCATGCCCCATTTCCCTGGTTTGTGAATTCATTCTTTAGTGTCCTTACCCTGCATGTCCCCTCTAGGGAGAAGAAACATGTGTATTTGGGTGATAATAACTCACTGAACCTGATGTTCCATGCCCAAAATATAGATGAGAGTGGCACCTATGAGGCTAAACTTTGGGTCATAGCCTCTCTGGAGGCTGAGTACTCAGGACTTCTCAGACACCCAAGGATGAGGAGGAACTCTTTTTTGTTTCGTTTTGTTTTTTTGAGACAGGGTTTCTCTGTGTATCCTTGGCTATCCTGGAACTCACTCTGTAGACCAGTCTGGCTTTGAACTCAGAGAGATCCACCTGCCTCTGCCTCCTGAGTGCTAGGATTAAAGGCATGCACTACCATGCCTGAATATTGGTGAAATTATTAAGGCCACTCCACGTAGTTATAAGGAGATTTATTTAATGGCATAACTTACAAATTAAGGGATAGGTAGGTCGCGGAGTCTGGGGAAGGTGTATCACAGTCCAGCGGTGTTCTCTGGAGCTCTGCTCGGTCCACCTCCACCATTCAAGGTCCCGGAACAGAGAGAGCACTGGCCCATCCAGATCTCGGGTCTCCAGGCACTTCCCTTGGCCCCACCTTGTAGGCGTGACAGTTGCCGAAATCTCAATGGGGGTTGGAACTTCCAGATCAAAGCTGGAATGGCTACCCACTACATCTCCCCCTTTTTGTCTAAATAAGAAGGTTCTAACCTAATACAAGACTATATACAAAGGAATGGTTATCAAATATTGTCCAGGAATAATGAGGGATAATGACCTAGATAAGATGGAACTACAACCAATGCAAACAATATCAAGCAAGAAACATACTAAAATCCAGAGAAGTATAGAGTATAGGTAAATGGCATGTTACAAAGATCATTCCAAAAGGTGTCCTATCCTAAAGAACCTGAATCTAGTACTTAATATGTCTGTGTGTTTATTTTATAAGTGGGATCTGGGATTTGGTGGCGGGAGCTGGAGAGAAATTCTCCAGCAACACCTGGCTCTGAAAGAGACTCTTAAGTGGGGCTGCAGTAGTGATCCCCTTAAGAGGGATACCAAAACCTGACTGACCTGTGCCCACTTGTCCCCAGAACTTTTCCAGCCTGAGCTGTGACTACTTTGCTGTGAACCAGAGCTAACAGCTGATGGTTGACCTGGGCAACCCAATGAAGGCAGGCACCAGTATAAATCAGGTGTGGAAAAGGAAGGCCTGGGAGAGAGCACAGGGCAGGGTCCTGCTGCCTCAGCACATAGCTAAACACCCCAACTAACAGCCCCTTAGTCCTCCTTGTTTCACAGCTCTTGGGTGGCCTTCAGTTCACTGTTCTCATCCCCAAGATACAAAGAAAACCATCCAGTTTTTCTTCCAGGTTGGGAGTGACTGGGCCTTGTTTGAGATTGAGCTAAGAATGTAAGAAGGGAGGATGAGGCAGGTATCAGAGCCTGGTGCCTGGGGATTCTCATCAAACTGCTTCACTCTTACCTCTATCCTGTAGCAAGAATCTGAACAACTCATGAAGCAGCATGGCCTCCTTTCTGCTCTCTATGGAGGCTCAAGCCCAGGTTTTCTTTAATGGGTCAGTGCCTAGGCTGAATGGGTTCTTTAGAGGGAGGGGTGATAGACTTCTAGAGAAGGACACATGGGTCCCTCTTGCCCACTCTGAACCACCCTCCTCTTCAGCATCTCTAAGCCCAAAGCTATGCTGTTCCCTATCAATGACTGGCATCCTCAAGACCAGTCTCAGAAGGAGGGAGATATGGGCCCTGCTGTTATGATGTCAATGAGGTGAGTGGGAGTTGCAAGATAAGTCAGGGTTGAGCCACATGAGGAGAAAGAAAGGTGAATCTAGTATAAATGACAGCACTTAGGAACTGGATAATTGGGGCAACAGAAGAGGGAAGTGCCTGGTGAGTCCTCAAGGTCTATGAGAGATGGCCAGAGGAGGTACATACCAGTCCATTGCTTTATAAAGAAGGCCTATTTTAGGATTATTGCTGTGGGTTCTAGGCCAGCATAATCTATGCAATAAGTTTCAGGCCAGTCTGTGTACAGAGTGAGACCTTGTCTCAAAAGCAATAGCAAAGTGGATTTTAATTGCTGCTGTGTTCCTTAAATTCTCAGACAGGAGCCCTGATGCAGTGTGTATGGGTGGTAAACCAGGCCAGCATTTTGGCAATTCCACACATGTGCACACGCATTTTGATTATATGCACCCTGTTCCTCTCTCATGCTCCTCTTGTTAATTCTGGAACCCCAATTCTTCTGGAACCATCTTCTCAACATATCTTTTCTATTCTATTTTCATGTCTTTTGTTGTATTTTATTGCGTTTGTCTACATGGATGGGGGTTGTTTACTGGCTTCTGGGCAAGTTACCAGTGGCTCAGTCACTGAAAACTTCCCTTCAGCAACAACTGAGCAAAGTTGGATCATGGTTTTCTAAAGAGGTTGTTATGGTGATATTTTATTTGTATTAAAATGTTATTTGTATGTTAATAAATAAAGTTGCCCCGGGGTCAGAGCTATTAGCAAGCCATAGGAAAGCTGGGCGGTGGTGGCATATGCTTGTAATCCCAGCATTTGGTAGGCAGAGCTAGGTAGATCTCTGTGTGTTCAGGGATACAGCCAGCATTGGATACACATGCCTTTAATCTCAACACCAACCATAGAAGACCTGGAAGTCTATACAGCTAGGCAGTGATGAGGCAGTCATGTGGTTGGGTTTACAACCAATGAGAAGGCAGAACAGAAAGTCTATATAAAGACTTTAACACAAGTTGTAGCTCTCTTTCGGAGAGGTAGGACCACTGCAGGAGGAAGGGTAAGGTTTTAGCTCTTAGCTCTGACCTTTTGGCTTTCTTCTTCGCATTGGTTCTGAGTTTCTTATTTAATAAGATGGTTGGTTACATCTACAGGTTGTTCTTTCCAATATGACAGATCATGCCCCTCTTGGCTAGTTGAAGAGTTTGTGAAAATACCAACAAAATTAATAAAAATTCGATTTGAACAGGAAAAACCCCTTGATTAGGAGAAGCAAAAGCTCACCCACCAATGTGACACCTCTACAAGTTGTAAGAAAAATTTAACAATCAAAGGTTGGGGTAGGGTTCTGTTTTTGTCTTTCCAGGATAATGGAATTACCCATCTTCCAGAAATCATAAGGCCTTGGATATCCAGATGTTTACAGCAGAAAGAAAGAATCTATTGGTACCAATCTACACAGGGTAAAATCTCACTGTCTGACATCCAGATCTCTATCAATCTAGAAAAGTTGTGGTTCCAATTCAATTATAAATCAAGCTGGCTTTGGAGATGGAGTTGGTTCACTCCTTCTCTAAACCAAAGCATATTACTAAAAGAAAAGGTTGAGAGATTCTTCAGTCCCATATTAAAAGAGCCCTCTGGTGTGAGACAGAAGGAAACCAATAAAAAGGGACCTTTGTCTTTAAGATTCTAATTCTCTCCATGCTTACTCTTGATTTCTCGGAATCCTTTCTTACATGTCATGTCATCTTTAAATCTAAACTTTCCATTTTGATAAAAAATAAGTTTTTCCAATAGCAATCTCTGAAGTCTCCAGAAGGAAGATGGGGCCCCAACAACAATTCTACCCAATCCAGAATGATGCCATGGTAATCATCATCATACTACACTTCTTGCCATAATTTCAGACAATCTTATCCATTACTCGGAGACTTGCTGTGGAATCTACAGTTAGTCTAACTGAGATTTAACTGTCTGAGCTTTCTCACAGTACCCAACAGAGATACCATCACCTCCTAAACATCAGGAAGCAATTCTAAGAAAATGACGCCCCTTCTCCCTAAGGTTTGGTATTTCTCAGGGTTGTGGATGATGGTTATAGGGTTGGGGGTGGAAGAAAATATTAAACTCAGTATTCTCTTTAAGAAAAAAAAAATTGTCTCAAAAAAAGGGAAAAACAGAAATAGAATGGATAGGTATAAGATATTATTGTAGATTATTGTATATACTCGTAAACAAATTTAGTAAAATAGCAGCCTTAGATAATTTGCACTGTTATGGATTCTTATATGTTGATACAAATGTAAACTATCTTTATATTCCTGTTTAAGATAATTTGTATATTGATACAAATACAGAACTATATTTGTTATAATGTACATATATTTCTACTCTTTTTTTTTGTTTTTTTTCGAGACAGGGTTTCTCTGTGTAGCTTTGCGCCTTTCCTGGGACTCACTTGGTAGCCCAGGCTGGCCTCAAACTCACAGAGATCTGCCTGCCTCTGCCTCCCGAGTGCTGGGATTAAAGGCGTGCGCCACCACCGCCCGGCTATTTCTACTCTTATTTGAAATATTTGTATATTGATACAAATGTAAATTTGTATCTGTCATACTGTATGTATGTTCTACTTCTGTTTAGGATATTCTGTATATTGATATATATTTAAATTATTGTCATATTGCATTATACATTCCTACCTCTGTTATAAACATCTTGTGTATTGTCACAATTTTGAAGTCATCTTCCTTTACCATACATTTGCTTATAGACTGTTTAACTTGTTTACATGAAGCCTTAGTCCTTAGTTTATTTAGATAGATAAGACTTATAGATTTATAGTCACCTATGCTTGTCATCTCTATAGTTATGTTAGTTAGGTTATCCAGATTTACAGATACATAGATCGGATGGACAGGTAATTTTCAAACACTTCATAGACCTAGAGAATATGGCATTTAAATAAAGTAGAATTCTGTTGACATGAGACACAATTGCTCCTGGCAGCACCAATTTGATCCCAAGAGAACATTGGGCTTCTAAGACATTTCCATTTGGAAGTTTGTCTTCTTGGCACAAAATGGTCACATTAGGTGACTGTCCAGGCTGACAGCTGTCTCTGTCTACTTTTGCAAGATTCCCAAAACTTGCTTGCATCCATCTTCCATTTCTCAAGTACCATTATATTCTTTCTCAGGTCTTTGATGGGATTGAAGACTAGCAGTTATAGTTACAACGTAGTGTATATATATAAATATAAATATATATATATATATAAATATATATATATATATATAATATCTTAGATAGAACATATTAAGTATTAGATTCAGGTTCTTTAGGATAGGACACCTTTTGGAATGATCACCCTTTTAGTGGTCAGTTACATGGGTGCTCATATGTCAGTTCCTTGTCTCTCAGGCCCCATACTTTCCTCCACTCTAGGAACTACTGAGATGCTGGATGTGGAATTGAGGTAGATTCAAGAGGATCTTGAACTTCAGACGAGCTTAAGGTACGTCATGAGTTCAAACCCAGCTTGAATTATTAGGGAGCCACTCACTCATAAAACAAAGATAGTGAAGTCTTTTCAGTAGGCACAATTTGGAGTCTACTTACTCTCTGGTGTAGGTGTAACCGTCTTATTAAATAAGAAACACAGAGCCGATTCAAAGATGAAAGCCAAGAAGTCAGAGCAATAGCTAAGAGCTGAAATTAAAAACCTTACCCTTCACTGCCACTGCTGTCCTACCTCTCCGCAAGAGACCTACTTCCTGTGTGTTTGTGCTTTTTATTGAGTTTCTATTCTGCCTTTTCATTGGTTGTAAACCCAACCACATGACCTCCTCATCATACTGCCCGTCTGTACAGACCTCCAGGTTTTCTATGGTTGGTATTGAGATTAAAGGTGTGTGTCTCCATGCTGGCTGTATCCTTGAACACACAGAGATCTGCCTAGCTCTGCCTCCCAAGAGCTGGGATTAAAGGCGTGTGCCACCACCACCCGGCCTGCTATGGCTTGCTATTAGCTCTAACCCCCAGGCAACTTTATTTATTAACATACAAATAAAATCATATTTCAGTACAAATGAAATATCACCATATTTTCCCTTTTCTATTTTAATAAAAAGAAAAAAGGAAAAAGGTTATAACTAACATAAGAAAAACTATATACAAAAGTACAATAACTATATATTATATATGCAAGTAATAAATACCTAAACAATGTCTAGTCCATTTGTATTTGACAAATTCAGAGAAAATAATTCCATTATTTATCCTATTTTGGTAAGTCCAAAATGTACCTAATTCACTTTCTATCCTAACTAATCTTCAACTATAACTAACTAATCTTCAACTCCCTCAGAGACCCAAGAAGGAAATAATATTATTTAATAAAAAATAAAAACAGGAAGTGTGTGCAAGCAGCTTCCAAAAAAAAATGTGAGTTGACAGAAACCGCCAGCTGCCTGGATAGTCACCTGAGGTTTCTCCACAGTGCTGGGGCATCATCTTCAGCCTATAGGCTTATTGTATCTGACAGACTCATTTGTGAAGTAGGATGTACACAAGGTCAATAGTTCGACCTCACACTGGGTGAGAGCAGTCCATGTACCAGAAACACCTGAATTCCACTAGTGTACTGTCGTGATTCAGGATTTTAAATTCTGGAAATTATTGATTTTTTTTAAATTCAGCTGTCCATTCTTCTTGGCTATGTGTGTATGTGGCTTCATCTCAGCATCCCGTTCTTCTCCACATCCCTCTATTAAATGCCAGTCTACTATTGAGAGGTACGAGTTTAGTTACTCTTCAAGAATAACTGTTTCAGCTGTCATTCCACTGCACATCAGAAGCCATCTCCCCACTGCCTGTTCAGCTGCCTTCCAAGAAAAGGGCACTGTACCTTTTCCGGATTGTGAAGGCCACTTCAGGGATGGTGTCATATTGTCCTGGCCTTAGAAAATGCCTTTTGATAAATCCATAACCACACTTGTTTTGGCAAGAATCAGTAGTCCTTTGTTTCGTGTCCTGTCTGTCCATTTTGTCCTATTATCAGCAGTTGATTCAAGGATACTTTGTTGTCCATTGGCTAACTTTTGCCACAATGAAAGTTAACTCCATATGCAGTTTCTTCAATGCCCCTATTTTCTCTGAAGTAGATTGGTACTGCCAGGAGCTGACATGTCTCATAGTCAAAGAAAAATTTTCTAAGTTATTGAAACATTTTAAATGCCATATTCTATAGATCTCTGAAGGGTTTGAAGATGACCTGTCTATCTAAAATATATCTGCTCAATCTTGAAAACATACCTAATATGACTACAAGTTCTATTATAATGTCTAACTACTAACTTTCATTTCTTTATATCCTAATAGTTGGTAATAATAACATTCAAGGATCAGAAAATTGCATTACATTGTTAAATGAACAGTATAAGTACAATTTGAAATATACATATAACATTTTCTAACAATATCAATTTCAATATATATAATTTGTATATAATATAAAACAATCCAATCCAATATAAAGTATTTAAAACTAGTAATTGTCTTTTTTTAAAACAAGAACCTTAAATCTAATCTCCTTTGCTTAGCCCTTTTCCTAACCCTTGACAACAACTTGTAACCAACCCCCCTAAACAATGAAAATTATCCCAGACCAAAAACCCATTAAAAGACCAAAAAAACCCACCCGCCCCACACTACCTCTTTGGGAATGTGGGTGTCGTATTCTTAAAATTACTTCCTGCTGGGTATGGGCAAAGGTATCTTTATCCTGAAAAGAAAAATTTTAGGTTAATTGTCAAATTCTAGGAAAGGTAACTATATCCTTCGTTATCCAGTCTGTGTATAATGCCAAAGTTCAGGGTTTATCTCATCCTTATTCAAAGTAGTCTTTGAGACTGGATCATCTCAGCTAGCCCTCTCAAAATTGCTCTGAGCACTTTGTAGTTCAAAGCTGATTTGTAGATGATGTTTGTCAGCTTAGTGATATTATTATTGTCCACATGGAATTGTTGTTGTTGTTGTGGGGCCCTATCTTTTTCCTGGAGACTTCAGTTGATGTTAGGCCTGGCCGTGATTTCCTGCAGAAAACTGATAAGAGACTTGAACACAAAGACATGTGTAGGCAGCTAATTGAAGCCTTTTTTCTTTCTAGAATTAGTTAGTACTCTATATGACCATTAATTCCTTAGCAAAATTTAGAATATATATATATATATATATATATATATATATATATATATATATATATATATATATATATATATATATCTTGTAAATTTTGATATACTCTGGGATTACATCTAAAATGTGTTTTAATTTGAAACTTTCTTATGTGTATACACATATTGACATGTGTGTGGGTACCTGTGTGTAGGTGGGTGCACAGATGGAGGCCAGAGTGGTAACTCTCAATATCAATGGTCTCAAATCCCTCCTCAAAACACAGACTAACAGATTGGATTTGAAAACAAGATCTATCCTTCTGTTATATCTATGAGGGTGAGATTCAGAGAATGAGTTTATCCCTGCTCTTTGACCAGGCATGTGATCACACCAACATGTGCCCTCCTCCTGAGACAGGGTCTGTGGTAGTTTGAATAGGAATGGCCCCTATAAACTCACAAGTTTGAAAGCTTGACCCATAGGGAGTGACACTATTAAGAGGCCTTGTTGGAGGAAATGTGTCACTGTGGGGGCAGGCTTTGAGGTCTCATATGCTCAAGCTATGCCTAGGGTGGCACACAGTCTTTGTCTGCTGCCTGCAGGTCAAGATGTAGAACTCTCAGCTCCCTTATCCTGCACCATGTCTGCCTGCACACTGCCATGCTTCCAATCATGATAATAAGGGACTAAACTTATGAAACTGCAAGTCAACCCCAATTAAATGTTTTCCTTCCTTTATAAGAGTTGCTGTGGTCATAGTGTCTCTTTATAGCAACAGAAACCCTAACTAAGACAGGGCCTCTCCCTGAACCTGGAGCTTGCCTTTTTTGGAAAAAAGGCATCTGCTTGGCATATGTCAGGTCTGGGCATCAAACTCAGGTATGCATGCTTACACACATTGCACACTAAGGTACCTCCTCACCTCCTCCTCTTCTTTTTCTCTAAGATTGATTTTATTTTGTGTACACAGTGAAACCCTGCATTTAAAAACAAAAATTTGGCAAATGTTTTTCTGTTGACTTAGGAGCCACACCTAAATCTATGGATATTTCAACTACTATCTGTGCCCCATGGCCCCACAGTCAACATCCAGCCTTTCAGACTGCAGACTGCCAGAATTTCAAGTCCCATGGGCTCAGCAGTAGCTGCCAAAATAGGTTTTAACAAAGTCTCTATCATTTTATTTACCAATAAACACTCAAGTGTCAGATGTTGGGGTGAAAACCTACTAGATCAGAGAAGCTGAGAAGCAATCAACTGAACTTCCTTTTGGGATGGAGACCCAGCAAGAGAAGCATCTCTCTACTTATCCCAAACCAAAAAAGACTGCAAATCTCTAAGTACCTCCCTTCTCCTTCCTGTGCTCTATCTGTCTTCCTGGCTTCTCTGTCCTCTTTGTGGCTAATTTCTGTCAGCTAGTTGCTGGCTCTGCCCTTGATCCACAATCTCAATACAATCTCAAAGTTTCACAGTGTAATCATATCCCACACCAACTATTACTTTATCTGTGTGTTTGCAAGACACAATCTGTGTGTGGAGTTTAGAGGACAACTTTCAAGAATGGGTTCTCTAGTTCTACCATGTGGGTCACACTCAACTCGTCAGGTTTGGCAGTAAGTGTTTTTATCTACTGAGCCATCTCAACGATCCTTATTGCATTTTTTTTTTTGAGATATAGTATTCCTCTGTAGCCCAGCCTTCCCTGGAAGTCAGAGCCTCTGTCTGTCCTGTCTGTCATAAAGAATTTGTGACTTCCCCCAGCACCCCACTCCTTAGTACTCAGACTTGAGATTCTGATATTTGGCCAACCATGGGCATGTAAGTCAGCCACACATCTGCCTCACCCACATATCCACATCAATCTTGCTCTGCACCACTGCTCACACTCCTTCAACCCATGTACATGCTTCCTCCAGGACCCAGCCCCACCTCTCCTTGTCACATCACTCTGGCCTGGATGGACACAGCCCTTGTGGTATCCATTAGCCAGTAGAGTCACTTTAACTTATTTTTTAATTTTTATTTATTTATTTACTTATTTATTTTTCAGACAGAGTTACATGTAGCCCAGGCTAGCCTCCAACTACATATGTAGTGGAGACTGACCTTGGCCTACTGACCCTCTACCCTTCATGTCAGCAGTGCTGGGATGACAGAAATGTATCACTGTGCCTAGCTGAACACTTCATTCTTATCTAGAAATACTGGGAGGGTAGCTGAATGAGTAAGGTGTCTCCCCAGTTCTTACATTACTCCTCATGCCTAATATATACACAATGGGCTACCCTTCTTCCAATATTCTAATCATTCCAACATCTATGTCAGAGGTACTGGTGTAAGTCTGTAGCTGGCTAATTTGTATGGAAGTACAAATAGATCTGCCCAGCCTTGGCAGCTGCCTGTACATTCTGGCCCTTCAAACCTAGGCCACATGAGCCCACAGCCCCATCCTGAGTGAACAGAGATTTGCATTCTTTTGTATATATTCATGTAGTATCCAAAACATCCAGAGGAGGATGATAGCTACCTATCCATTTGCTTCAGTGACTAGGTGTGGGCAATACATCCCTATGCACTATACAAAGAAACCAGAAAAGGCAATAGGTCCCTATGCTGAACCCCATACAGTACACAAAATATGCCACAAGAGTGTGATAGATCCCCATGCCTTTCCCAAAGTGTCCAGAAAGGCGAGATAGAGTCCCATGCAGTATCAAAAGAATCCAGAACCAGGCGATAGATTACTCTTTGAGTACTTCAAGTTTCCTGAAGAAGTAAATAGATTCCCCCTTCAATACGCACAGAATCCTTAAGTGGGTGATAGATTCCCACTATGATACTCATGTAATATACAAGTACCCAGAAGAGGGCATCAAGAAACAGGGGGAAGTTCCACTTTCAGTACCCAGAACAACTAGACAAGGGTGATGATAGATGCCATGCCTTTCCCAAAGTATCCAGCATAAGGTGATAGCTTCCAATGTAGTCGCTTCAGCAAACAGAAGATTGTCATTGATTCCCTTCCTGTACCCAAAGCAGGCAGAAAGGGGTGATAATTCCTCCATTCCTATCTTAGTTAGGGTTTCTATTGTTGCTTTGAAACACCATGACCAAAAAGCAAGTTGGGGAAGAAAGGGTTTATTTGCCTTACATTTCCATATCACTGTTAATTATTGAAGGAAGTTAGGCAGGAACTCGAACTCAAGGCATACACAGAAGAGGGCAATAGATTTCCATGCACATCCCCATGCAGTACCCAAAGCATCCAGAAATCAACAATAGAATCCTTTGCAATATCCAAAGCATCTAAATGGAGGCGATAGATCCCAATTTAAATCTCCGTGCAGTATGCAAAGAAACCAAAATCAGGCGAGAGGTCCCCAGAAGTACATGAAGCACCTAGAAGAGTGTGATAGAGCCCTGTGCAGTAAGACAAACAGGCAGAAGAGGGTGATAGATTAACTTATAGTACTCAGTGTACCCAGAAGAGACCACTTGAGCCCCATGCAGTATTCAAAGAATCCAGAAAAGGGCAAGAGATCTCCTTGCAGGGAAAAAAAAATCTGGAAATGGGTGATTGCTCTCCATTCACTTGCATCTGCAATAGATCCACATGCAGTACCCAAAGCTCCCAGAAAAGGCAATAGTACCAAAACACCCAGAAGAAGGTAATAGATCTCCATGCAGTACCCAAATGTCTTATACAGTTTTGCATTGCTCTGAAGAAACACCATGACCATGGCAATTCTTACAAAGAAAGGATTTAATTGGTGCTTCCTTACAGTTTCAGAGGTTTAGTCCATTATAATCATTGTGTAAAACAGCAGCAGGGCATCAGACATGGTCCTGGAGAAGTAACCAAAAATTCTATCTATACCCAGATCAGCTGACAGAAGGGAGAGGCTCTGTGCTTCAAATGGGCTTTTTGTAACCTCCAGTGGAACACCTCCTCCAACAAGACCGTATCTCCTAATTTTTTCAAATAATGTCATTCCCTGGTAACCAAGTATTTGAATCTACGATGCTGATGCTATGGAATCTATACTCATTCACACCACCATAGAAAGCATGCAGAATAGTGTTAGATGTGATGCAGTACCCAAAACATCCAGAAGAGGGTGATAGGTTCCCATGAAGTACTTTCAGAGAGCAGATGGGAATGATGCACCACCTTGCAGTACCCAAAGTATCCAGAAGAAAGTGATAAGTCCCCATGCAGATGCCTGGGAAGCACCCAGAGCATCCAGATAAGGGCAATAGAGTTTCATACAATTTCCAAAGCATCCAGAACTGGGCAATAGATTCCCCTTGGTGTACTCAGAGCATTCTGAAGTAGGCAATAAACTTCCTTGTGGTGCCCACAGAATACTGAAGAGCCCCATTATTAGTGAGGGATGGGCAATGGCGGGTGTCATCATAGCCACCTGCCGAGGGCTGCCACTATAGCATGGGCAGGGTCGCAGGCCACTACTGCTGAGCGATCAAAAAATAAAAATAATTCTCCACTTTCTACTCCTTTTCCTTTGCTCCCAAACCTGCTTGTTTCTCTATGCTCTCTGTCTCTCCCTAAACTACATAAATTTCATGTCCGTATGTTTGTTACAACATGGGAGTCAGAAATGGAGAGGCTCCTGCCCTTCCCTGCAATGTCTAAAGCTGCTGCCTTTGCAGCATGCATGCAGATACTCCCTAGCAAGAGTGCTTGCTGAATTTAATCCCAGGGATGAGGAAGCCAGATATCCACACAGGGCTCTCAGCGCCCCGCCCCCCTCTCGGTGCTCCACCCATACAGATGTTTTCCCTTCCACAAGGGGTTCATTTCCTGCCAGAATTACTGTTCCTTTCATAGTGCGGGGGCAGCCACCCCTCCCTGCAGTACCTGCAACTGCTGGTTCTCCCCTACACATGTGTGTGCTAGGCTGGCTCCTACAGCCTGAAGCACCACCTGGAGATCTCCTTTTCTGCTCCCTTCCCTCTCCCATGAGCTATGATCCTGTCTGCAGAAGCCTAAAAGACACTAAAAATCTTTTCTCTATATTTTTAAGTTATGCTGTTAACTCTTATCTCAAGATTTATAAGTTGCCCATCAGGCATGGTTTAAAAATCTATATAATTCGAAACAAACTATCCTTCCCATGAGAAGTTTTTGTTTGTCTATTTCTTGAGAAATCTGTGTCATTAGAAAGTTTGTTTGTGCATTCTTGTGTGTTCAGCAAAAGCTTAGATGGTTTTTGGTGTTCTATTTTATTAAAAACCTGTTTCTAGAGTTGGGGTCTGGCTCTTCCCTCCTGTAGATTCAAGCATGTTTATGCCCTGTGTCAGATTGAATTTCATGGCACAGAGAGCAAAGCAGAACTGCCAAAAAACTGGACTTGTTTGTGTAAACATTTTACACTTCAATATTTATAAGTTCATTTCATTGAATTTCATTAAAAATCTGTTAAATCTGTAAAAAGGGTTAACTAGTAACATGTGGTTGATAGTTAAAAATCAATGCATAGGTAATCTTAAAGAGATGTGTGCCATGATCCCATTCTGGCATATAAGCAACATGTGGCTTGCTGCCATCTCTAGACAGCCACATGGGTGGTCGCCATTTTTGATAGGGTTGGAGAAAATGAATGCCATGTGACTTCACCACTACATTTAAAGGTGACCACATGGAATGGGCCTCCCAAGGAGACAACAACAGGTCTCCAAGATACTTTTATATTAGGATAGACTTTTGTGTGATAATTCCTGTCTTGTCCTAAAAATAAGGTTTATAAATAAATCTCAAATATAAAATAATCAATAATCTACACAATTAGAGCTTGCTTTTACCTCCTGTGGATTATGGTTGTGCTCTGTTTTTTCCTCTTGAAGTAAAAAAGGGTACTTTATTTTTGAAAGATCTTAAACTTTATGTACTTTATTTTTGAAAGATCTTAAGAGGAACTTTCAAAACTTTACATTTAAATTACAAAAATGTGAGACATATTTGAAGAAACAGCTTTTAAAAATATTTACTGTTTTTAAGACATTTTAAGTTCATAAAAGATTTTATTATAATATAATCTTGATAAATAAGTAGCTTTAACAATAACAAAACTTCAGCTTCTTTCTCAGTTCTCTTTGTGAGTAAAATTCAGGTTGCAGGCCTCATTCTCCTAGAGCTCCTACTAGGTCTAGATACAGTGTACCTTGTTACCAGACTCAGAATAGAGATAAATCTGCAAAACAGATTTTAATGTAACATTTTACTATTCCATTATTTAAAAGAACTCACTCTACAATGACTGCTCTCAGTAATCAACCATCTATGTCTCCTGGCAAATGATTAGATTTTTAAAAAGGTATGAAGTTTAAACCTTAAGTTGTGAGGATCTATAAAAATATTTTACAGTCTAAGAAGATGTATTAAGGTGTATAAATGCAAGTTACAGAAGTCTAAGAACATTAAGATCTGGGTGGTAAGGATTTAAAAGGGTGTTTTCAGATAAATAAATGAGTACAATTTGTAAAGTTATAAAGATGACTTAAGGTATATAAAAATGTTTCAAATTTCTTTTCAATTCTATGCTATTATTGTGCTAAGATTTCAAAATTTCAGAGTTTTAACATTAACAAATGGAGTTCTAACAAGCTATTAATCTTGTTCTGAAAACACTGACTACTTATTGTTTAGTCACAAGCTCGATTTTAAGTTTCCTTTGGTTGTTCTCTAAATATAGACTTAAAGGTGCTTCTCATCACACTAAAGACGTCTCTGTCCAACCTTTATCTGACTCTCTGGACATAGGAAAAAGTTCACGCTTTTTAACCAAAGCCATAGACTTTTCTATGACCTCAAGGTGTATAAATCTGTTCCAGCTGTTTTTTGTTGTTGTTTTGTTTTGTTTTGTTTTTTGTTTTGTTTTTTAAGACAGGGTTTCTCTGTGTAGCTTTGCGCCTTTCCTGGATCTCGCTCTGTAGACTAGGCTGGCCTTGAACTTACAAAGATCCACCTGCTTCTGCCTCCCGAGTGCTGGGATTAAAGTCATGTGCCACCACCACCTGGCTCTGTTCTAGCTGTTTTGTAGACACCAGTTAACTGACTTCTCTACAGTATGGATTTCAATACAATTGTTATGCTAATATATCTAAAACTTCAATCTCCTTTGGTAAACTGAAATTTATATAAGCTTCAAAGAATGAGAGTCATAAGGCCTGAATCCATCTGACAACAAATCAATCAAAAAAGGTTCCAAATGTAAGATTTTTCTTACGCTCCAAATTTTAACGTCTACCCAGTCTAGAACCTGTAAACTACAAGCTGCTGAGCTCTGGACTTGCTGAAAACTGATGTGAACCAGTCCAGCTGATATGAATGCTCCCTGTCCCTTCACCTAGAGCAGATAATTAAATGTATTTAATAAATGCCCCATTGCCCAACCTTTGACAAGCCTTTCAGCCTTCCTGGGCACTGACAACCTATGCCTCAGTTCATCTGAAAGCAGCTAACAGAAGAGAGTATATTGTCCCTGCCCCCATAACAATTGCTAAATAAGACTAAGTCAAAAGAAAACTCCCTGACATAGGGGATACAATGACTACCTATAATGCCAACTGACACACACACATACACACACACACACACACACACACACACACACACACACACAAATGGGTTCAAATTTATCAACAGGTAGATTCATTAAAATTGTTCAATAATAAACACTTGGCCTGCTTTATGCAGAACAAAGACATATTGTTCTTCACAAGGCCTTTGGCCCTTCTGCTTTCTCTTAATTACTATTGACTCTTACATCATTAATATAATAACTAAATGATAGTTCCTATCTGGGTTCCATTAGCCTGATGGTTATTAGATCCTACTGTAAACTAGAATCCATCTTGGTCAGTATTTAAAATTTTAATAAAAGCCAATTTTAAACTTTATCTTCTGTCCCTAATGTTTATCTGTTTTCAAACCTAGGAAAAGAGGCTGAGGTTCCTATTTAACATATCAAAGCTAGACCTGATTTCCAGGTTCTCCCAGTATCCCTCAGTCCCTATTTGTTATAGGGTATGGTTCACATACCTTGTCCTAAATTTAACAAAAAGCTAACAATGGCTCCACCTATACTAGCTCCCAATTTAAGGCCTTCTGCCCACAATGGGAGATTGCCCATTGGGGATTCCTTACAATCCCCAGGGATAAGGGATCATAAAAATCCAAAAACCCAACCAAATCAAAACCTATCAAACTCTAAGGACTCAACTTAAAAACAAAAAGAACAATATTAAAAAACTCCAAATATCCTCCCTTCTTGGTAAGATGGCATTACCCCATGAATAAAATATGAAAGAGACCTGACTCCCTTCTCACAAAAGAAAGTGTTTTTTTTTTCCACAGAAAGGTCCAATCAAGGCTTATTTGGGTCCAGCCAGAAATGTATGACATCACCCTGCCAACCAGAAATACGACCTGCCTCTCACTGAATGGTCAGGGACAAAGGAGATGTTCTTGTTCTGCAAGGATGTCTGAAAGGACATCCATGATCTGGTGGCCACTGCCCAAGCTATAATCCCCATCCCAAGCATACTCTCTGCTATTATAATCACAGTCTTTGTTATATTACAAACCTGTCCTGCAACTGCTCAACTCCCCAATTCTCAACCCAACACCTATCACTGATATTTTTCCCTTCAGGAAATCTATGAGGGAAAAAACCAAGAGATTGGGTCAATGGACTGCCCCAATCAAGGATGCCATTCCTGTTTCAAAACCTAAATAACCATCTCACTATTATTCTAAATGACTCCTGGAATAAAACATAAAAACAAGAGTAGTGGGAAAACTATATCCCACTGGTTATGCTGCACATCCCTCTGCTGATATTTATATTTCTCAACAGCTGGTGTGGAACTTCCAGTGCACACTAACCTGTAAAAATTTTCTTTTTAATTAAATTTTTAAAATTTGTTTTACATACCAACCAATTTCCCCTCCCTCCTCTCCTCCCTTCTACCTCCCCCCCACTTCTCCTTTATCTCCATTCAGAACAGGAAAGGCCTCCCATGGGAGTCAACAAAGCATGGCACATCAAGTTGAGACAGGACCAAGCTCCTCCCCCTGCATCAAGGCTGGACAAGGCATCCCAGAATGAGTAATAGGTTTTAAAAAGCCAACTCATATGCCAGGGACAGGTACTGATCCCACTGATAGAGACCCCACAAACAGATCAAGTTACACAACTGTCATCCACATGGAGAGGGCCTAGGTCCATCCTGTGTAGGCTCCCTAGCTGGGAGTCCAGAATCCGTGAGCTCCAACTAGCTCAGGTCAGCTATCTGTGAGTTTCCCTGTCATGATCTTGACACCCCCTCTGCTTATATAATCCTCTCTCTTCAACTGCACTCCAGGAGCTTGGCCTGGTGCTTGGCTGTAGATCTCTTCATCTGCTTCCATCAGTTACTGGACAAACTCTATGATGACAGTTAGGGTATTCACTAATCTGATCACAGGAGAAGGCCAGTTTAGGCACTCTCTCCATTATTTCAAGGAGTCTTAACAGAGATCATCCTTGTGGATTCCTGGGAGTTTCCCTGGCACCAGGTTTCTCCCTAACCCCATAATGGCTTCCTCTATCAAGATATCTCTTTCATTATTCCCCTCCTCTGTCTCATCCCAAACTCAACCATCCCCATCCCTCATGTTCCTATCCCCTATCCCCTCCCTTCTCCCCCGCCCTTCTCCTAGTTTACCCAGGAGATACCATCTATTTCCTCTTCCCAGGGAAATCCATGCATCCCTGTTAGTGTCCTCCTTTTTACCATCTCTGGGGGGCTGTTGGTTGTAGCCTGAATATCTCTCTTTACATCTAATATCCACTAATGAATGAGTACATACCATGTTTTTCTGTGTCTAGGTTATGTCACTCCGGATTTTTTAAAAAATTTCATCCATTTGCCTCCAAATTTCATGATATCATGTTTTTTTTCTACTGAGTAATACTCCATTGTGTAAATGTACCACATTTTCTTTATCCATTCTTCAATTGAGGGGCATATTAACTATTTTCAGGTTCTGACTATTATGAATAATACTGCTGTGAACATAGTTGAGCAAGTATCCTTGTGATATGATTGAGCATCCTTTGGGTATATGACCAAGAGCGGTACTTCTGGGTCTTGAGGAAGATTGATTCCCAATTATCTGAGAAACCATCATACTAATTTCCAAAGTGGCTGTACAAGTTTACACTCACACATCAGTGTAGGAGTGTTCACCTTATGTGGACATCCTCTTTAATGTGGGCTGTCAGTGTTTTTGTTCTTAGCCATTCTGACAGGTGAAAGATGGTATCTCAGAGTCATTTTGATTTGCATTTCCCTAACAGCTAAGGGTATTGAATAATTCATTAAATGTATCTTGGCCATTTGAGATTCTTCTGCTGAGAATTCTATGTTTAAATCTGTACCCCATTTCTAGTGGGATTCTTTGGTATTTTGATGTCTGTTTCTTGAGTTCTTTATATATATTGGAGATCAGCCCTCTGTTAGATGTGGAGTTGATGAAGATCTTTTCCAATTCTGTGGGCTGCTGTTTTGTCTTATTGATGGTATCCTTTGCCTTACAAAAGCTTTGCAGTTTCAGGAGGTCCCATTTATTAATTGTTGATTTCAGGGTCTGTGCTATGGGTGTTATATTCAGGAAGTTGTCTCCTATGCCAATGTGTTCAAGGCTACTTCCCACTTTCTCTTCTATCAGGTTTAGTGTAACTGGATTTGTGTTGAGGTCTTTGATCCACTTGGATGCTATAGGATGGTCTTTCTATATGCTGTGAACATGTGTTGCTACTATTGGTTAATATAGAAGCTGTTTTGGCCTATGGTAACACATGATATTGCCAGGTGGGAAATCCAAGAGAGATAGAGAGAAAAGAAAAGCAGAGTTGGGGAGACACTGGGAGCTGCCAAGGGAACAAGATGTAATAAAACACAGATAAAACCACAAGACATGTATCGATACAGAGATGAATAGAAATGGGTTTATTTAAGATGTAATAGCTAGCTAGCAATAAACCTGAGCCATAGACAGTTTGTAATTAATATTAAGCTTCTGAGTGTTTTTGATTTTGTTTTGTTTTTTCGAGACAGGGTTTCTCTGTGTAGCTTTGGAGCCTGTACTGGAACTCACTCTATAGCCCAGGATGGCCTCAAACTCACAGAGATTTGCCTGCTTCTGCCTCCCAAGTGCTGAGATTAAAGACATGAGCCACCACTGCCCAGCTCTGAGTGATTATTTTATAAAACAAGGCTGCTTTCAGATGGGACTGGGCTGAACTGGGCTTCCTAGTCTCAGTGCAGAGATGCATCTCCCCTCAGCTGCCTGTGAGATGGAGCTGGCCACCAGCCACCATGAGGTAAGTGGTGTGGCAGGCTCCCACAGTCTCTCACATGAGCTGTGGTACAGAGAGCCTTCTTCCAGCCATTTCCTGCAGGCTTAAGATATCAATACAAGCTCTGGCAGCATGCTACATGGAAGATTTAAGGTTAAAAGAAACATAATAAAACAGATTCAGATAAAAACAAACCACTAAATTGGTCACAGTCTGTTTAAAAAATGCACAGGCTTGAGAGAGAAAAGAGAAGATATAGACATTCATAAAAAAGAAATATATAGTTTTAAAATAATAAAGTAAATCCTTAAAAAGGCAGTAAAGTAATAAAAAAAGCCATGTAAAGATGGAAAAAAACCACAGAGAGTCTGGATACTCCATATTATTGTATTGTCTGTTGCTATGGTACAGTAGGATTTCAGCTGATAAAGCAGAAGAAACCCACCAGAATTAATGCATTCTGACGGAGGAGACCCAGTCACAAGATGCTAGGATTATTGCCTTTTATTATGTCTGTTCTTGCAGTGAATCTCTTGTGAAACTATAAGCTCTCCCCTCTTTGAATGGGACCCATCCCCAAAAAAGACCCAGCAGTGTGTAAATTATTGGGAACAGTTTTTCCCATGTGCTTCATATTGGGTGACTTCTCCACTCTGTGGGACTTTTGGCAAGAGAATCTAGCCACACCATCAATAACCTTGGTTCCCATGATTTAATTTCTGCTCCATTCCCTGAGACAAACGTTAGAAACTAGCTCCCTGTGATTATCTCCCATTTGGCAGGATATGTGGTCAGGAAGGGAATCATTCAAATACATCACATTTTCAGAGATAAAGGGACGTCCAAGCTCATTTGATTCCCATCCCTCCTGTTAAGGGAGAGTGAGTGCCCTAACTTCTCCTGCTGACTTGGAAAAGTGCTAACCTCCATCTACCCTAAAAACTATTAATTCCCTATACCTGTTCTCACCTTGGTTTATTGATACAGGGTATTAACCTAGCAGTGTAGTATCATGCACAAAGTTCCTTAGAATTTAGAAGCTTATTGAATCAGCTTTTCTGCCTCTTGGTGCTGCCCAGGTGCTGTTCTAGTCATGCCTCCCCAGAACAATAAAAAAAAAATGCTGATGATGACACATGGGATAACTCCTATCTGCTTCATATTCCTGAGAAAAAATTCTAGCTCTGTAACTTTGTGATTGCTAGAAAACTGCCTTTGTTATATGTGTGTATATAAACCCGAAAAACTTTGCAGCACAAGAGGATTAATAAAGAAATTGGCATGAAGAAGCATGGAGTGAGAGATTTTTTTTTAACCCTCAGAAACTTTGAGCCTTATGCTGGCAGTAGCCTTCCCTTTAAACTCTGAGAGGGCCTTGAAGCTGGCTCTCAATAGCCCTTGATAATCTTTGGGATTTTTAACTGTAGAGAAACATTTGATTGTGGGGGCTGCTAAGCTAAACCAACATATATACTTTATTTCCCCCCTTTTTTTTATTAAGAAAATTTTTTTGTTCATTTTACACACCAGTCAAAGATCCCCCTCTCCCCTCCTCCTGTCCCCCCAACTTCCCCCTCCCAACCCACCCTCCACTCCCACCCACAAGAAGGCAAGTCCTCCCATGGGGAGGCATATCCAGTAGAGGCAAGTCCAAGCCCTTACCCCTGCCTCAAGGCTGCATGAGGTGTCCTATCATAAGTAGTGGGCTCCAAAAAGCCCACTCATGCACCAGAGATGGATTCTGATCCTACTGCCAGCCCCCTCCCCCCCAATCAGATCAAGCTGCACAACTCTCTTGACATGCAGAGGGCCAAGTCCAGTCTCATGTAGGCTCCACAGTCATTGATCCAACTTTCATGAGTTCCCTCTAGTTTGGGTTGGTTATTTCTGCATGCTTCCTCATCATGATTCTGATGCACTTGCTCATAAAATCCCTCTTCTCTCTCTTTGAATGGACTCCTGGAGCTATGCCTGGTGATTGGCTGTGGATCTCTGCATCTGCTTCCATCAGTCATTGGAGAAAAGCTCTGTGATGACAGTTGGGTATTCACTGGTCTAATCTCTGGGGCAATCCAGTTCAGTTTAGGCACCCTCTCCACTGTTGCTAGTAGTCCAGGCTGGGGTCATCCTTGGGGACTTCTGGCAACTTCCTTAGTACCAGGTTTCTCTCTATCCCCATGACATCTCTCTCTATCATGGTATCTCTTTCATTGCTTTCCTCCTCCCACCCTATTCCAGCTCAACTATTCCATTCCCTTATGTTCTCATACCCTATCCCCTACCCTCCATTGCCCACCCCACATCCCCAGTTTACTTATGGAGATCTCATCTATTTCCCCTTCCCAGGGTGGTCCATGCATCCCTCTTTGGATCTTCCCTGTTAGTTAGCTTCTCTGGAGTTGTGGGTTGTTGCCTGATTATCCTTTACTTTGTATCTAGTATCCACTTATGAGTGGGTACATACCATATTTGTCTTTCTGAGTCTGGGTTACCTCACTCAGGATGATATTTTCTAGTTCCATCCATTTGCCTGCAAACCTCATGATGTCATTGTTTTTTCTCTGCTGAGTAGTACTCCATTGTGTATATGTACCACATTTTATTTATCAATTCTTTAGTTGAAGGGCATTTAGGTTGTTTCCAGGTTCTGGCTATTGCAAATAATGCTGCTATGAACATAGTTGAGCATGTGTCCTTGTGGTATGATAGAGCATACCTTGGGTATATGCCCAAGAGTGGTATAGCTGGGTCTTGAGGGAGATTGATTCCCAATTTTCTGAGAAAGTGCCATACTGATTTCCAAAGTAGAAAGTAGCTGTACCAGTTTGCATTCCCACTAACAGTGTAGGAGGGTTCTCCTTGCTCCACATCCTCTCCAACATAAGCTGTCTTCAGTGCTTTTGATCTTAGCCATTCTGATGGGTGAAAGATGGTATCTCAGAGTCATTTTAATTTGCATTTCCCTGATGACTAAGGATGTTGAGCAATTCCTTAAATGTCTTTCAGCCATTTGAGATGCTTCTGTTGAGAATTCTCTGTTTAGCTCTATAGCCCATTTTTTAATTGGACTGTTAGGTATTTTGATGTCTAGTTTCTTGAGTTCTTTATATATTCTGGATATCAGCTCTCTGTCATATGTGGGGATAGTGAAGATCTTTTCCCACTCTGTAGGCTGTTGTTTTGTCTTATTGACTGTGTCATTTGCCCTGCAAAAGCTTCTCAGTTTCAAGAGGTCCCATTTATTAATTGTTGCTCTCAGTGTCTGTGTTACTGGTGTTATATTTAGATAATAATCGCTGGTGCCAATGTGTTCAAGACTACTTCCTACTTTCTCCTTCTATCAGGTTCAGAATAACTGGTTTTATATTGAGGTCTTTAATCCACTTGGACTTGAGTTTTGTGCATGGTGACAGATATGGATGTATTTGCAATCTTCTACATGTTGATATCCAGTTATGCCAGCACTATTTGTTGAGGATGCTTTTTTTTTCCATTGTACAATTTTGGCTTCTTTGTCAAAAATCAGGTGTTCATAGGTGTGTGGGTCAATGTCAGGGTCTTCAATTCAATTCTATTGGTTCACATGCTGGTTTTTATGCTAATACCAAGCTGTTTTTATTACTATAGCTCTATAGTAGAGCTTGATGTCAAGGATGGTAATGCCTCCAGAGGTGGCTTTGTTGTACAGGATTCTTTTAGTTATTCTGGGTTTTCTGTTTTCCAAATGAAGTTGATTGTTGTTCTCTGCAGGTCTGTGAAGAATTGTGTTGGGATTTTGATGGAGATTGCATTGAATCTGTAGATTGCTTTTGGTAAGGTTGCCATTTTTACTATGTTAATCCTACCTATTCATGAGCATGGGAGATCTTTCGATTTTCTGTTATCTTCTTCAGTTTCTTTCTTCAAAGACTTAAAGTTCTTGTCATACAGGTCTTTCACTTGCTTGGTTAGAGTTATCCCAAGGTATTTTGTATTATTTGTGGCTATTGTAAAGTGTGATGTTTCTCTGATTTCTTTCTCAGCCCATTTATCATTTTTATATAGGAGGGCTATTGATTTTTCTTTTAGTTAATCTTGTACCCTGCCACATTACTGAAGGTGTTAATCAGCTGTACGAGTTCCTTGGTAGAATTTTTGGCATCACTTATGTATACTATCTGCATATATCATCTGCAAATAGTAAAAGTTTCAGTTCTTCCTTTCCAATTTGTATCCCCTTGATCTCTTTTGTTGTCTTATTGCTCTGGCTAGAACTTCAAGTACTATATTGAATAAATGTGGGGAGAGTCGAGAGCCTTGTCTTGTTCCTAATTTTAGTGGAATCACTTTGAGTTTCTCTTCATTTAATTTCATGTTGGCTATTTGCTTGCTGTAAATTCCCTTTATTATGTTTAGGTATGTTCCCTGTATTCCTGATCTTTCTAGACCTTTATCATGAATGGGTGTTGGATTTTGTTGAAGGCCTTTTTAGCATGTAATGAAATGATTATGTGTTTTTTTTCTTTCAGTTATTTTATATGGTGTATTATATTGACAGATTTTTGTATGTTAAACCATCCTTGCATTTCTGGGAAGAAGCCCACTTGATTATTGTGGATAATGTTTTTGATGTTTTCTTGGAGTCTGTTTGCCAATATTTTACTGAGTAGTTTTGCATCAATGTTCATGAGGGAGATTGGTCTGTAATTCTCTTTCTTTGTTGCATCTTTATGTGGCTTGGGAATCAGAGTAACTGTAGCCTCATAAAAAGAGTTTGGTAACATTACTTCTGTTTCTATTGTGTGGAACAATTTCAAGAGTATTGGTATTAGCTCTTCTTTGAAAATCTGGAAGAATTCTGTGCTGAAACCATCTGGTCCTGGGATTTTTTGTTGGGAGACTTTTAATGACCGTTTCTATATCTTTAGGAGTTATTGGTTTGTTTATCTGGTCTTGATTTAACTTTGGTATGTCATACCTATCCATTAAATTGTCCATTTCTTTCAGATTTTCCAATTTTGTGGAGTATAGGTTTTCAAGTATGAACTGATGATTTCCTCATTGTCTGTTGTTATATCTCCCCTTTCATTTCTGATTTTGTTGATTTGGATGCTCTTTCTCTGCCTTTGCTTAGTCTGGATAAGGGCTTGTTTATCATGTGGATTTTCTCAAAGAACCAACTCTTTGTTTCATTGATTCTTTGTATTGTTCTTTTTGTTTCTATTTTATTGATTTCAGCTCTCAATTTGATTATTTTCTGGTGTCTATTCTTCCTGGGTGACTTTGCTTCTTCTTGTTCTAGAGCTTTCAGGTATGCCATTAAGTCACTAGTGTGAGATTTCTCCATCTTCTTTATGTGGGCATTTAGTGCTATGAAATTTCCTCTTAGCACTGACTTCATAGTGTTCCATAAGTTTGGGTATGTAGTACGTTCATTTTCATTGAACACTAGAAAGTCTTTAATTTCTTTATTTCTTCCTTGACATATTGATGATTCATTTGGGCATTATTCAGTTTCCCTAAGATTGTAGGCTTTCTGTAATTTTTGTTGTTGTTGAAATCTGACTTTAATCCATGGTGGTCCAATAGAATACAGGAGGTTATTCCAATTTTTTGTATCTGTTGATGGAGTATTGGTCAATTTTAGAGAAAGTTCTATGGGATGCTGAGAAGAAGGTATATTCTTTTTTGTTAGGGTGAAATGTTCTGTAGATATTGATTAAGTCCATTTAAGTCATAACATTAGTTAGGTTTTTTATTTCTCTGTTAAGTTTCAATCTGGCAGATCTGTCTTGTGGTGAGAGTGGGGTGTTGAAGCCTCCCACTATTAATGTGAGGGGTTTGATGTGTAATTTAAACTTTAGTAATGTTTCTTTTACATATGTGGGTGCCCTTGTATTTGGTGCATAAATGTTCAAAATTGAAACTTCATCTTGAATCTTTTCTGTGATTAGTATGTAATGCCCTTCTCAATCTCTTTTGATTGATTTTAGTTTGAAGTTTATTTCGTTGGATATTAGGATAGCTATACCAGCTTACTTCTTAAGTCCATTTGATTGGAAAGACTTTTCTCAGCCATTTACTCTGAGGTAGTGTCTGTCTTTGAAGTTGAGGTGTGTTTCTTGTATGCAGCAGAAAGATGGGTCCTGCTTTTATATCCATTCTGTTAGCCTGTGTCTTTTTATAGGTGAATTAAGTCTATTGATATTAAGGGATATTAATGACCAGTGATTGTTAATTTTTGTTTGTTTGTTTTTTTTTTTTTTTGGTTGGTAGTGCTGTGTGTTTCTCTTCTTTGGTGTTTGTTGATGTGAGATTATCTATTGCCTGTGTTTTCTTGGGTGTGTCTAACTTCCTTAGGTGGGATTTTTCCTTCTAGTGCTTTCTGTAGGGCTGGATTTGTGGATAGGAATTGTTTACATACATTTTTTCACATAATGTAAACCATTTAGATGTTTATTCCATCTGAATCTGTCTTTTGTGTATCTATAATCCTTTTATGATCATGGCAAACTGTAGCATGTCTCAGATTGAAGTGGCAACCCTGGCTGCTTAGTCCACTCACTTCAGCTTTTTTACATGGCAGAGGTACCCAAGAGAGTCACGATTACCCTGCCAACTCTGTGGTCCATGCTTCCATCAGGCAACATGCAGCTGGCTCATAAACTCTTTTTGTCTGTATAAGTAAAAGCTGAATCTGTCATGCAGCATGCTGTGCATCTTGGAGACAGCACTGTGTACTCCTGTGGGAATCCACCATGCTGCCCTCAAGCCTGAATGCTGTCATGTCTCTGTACTTTGGCATACTGTGGCATCTTTGTACTGAGGCTCACATGAGACATGAAATAGGAAACTGTTTTTGGCTCTGTTTTAGACTCTCTAAATGTTGGGCAGCCAAATGTTGCTATAAGTTTTCTTCAGTCCCACCCAGCCTCATGGTCCCACCCAGCCTGGTAGTCCCAAAGCCACTTATAAAATAATCCTCAGAGGCTTAGTAGTATTTACAATTGTATGGCCTATGGCAGGCCTCTTGCTAGCTAGCTCTTATATCTTAAATTAACCCATTACTATTAATCTATATTTTGCCATGTGTTCCATGGCTTTTCTGGCCTGCTAGTATGTTGCTGCCTGGGCAGCAGGTTGGTGCCTCTCCAGACTTCACCTTTCTCTTTCCTGTCTCTCTCCTTGGATTTTCCTCCTGCCTCTAAGCTGCCTTGCCATAGGCCAAAGCAGCTTATTCATTAGCCAATGGGAACAGCATATGTTCACAGCATACAGAAAGATATTCCATAGAATGTTTGTTTTTATTTAAAGGGGAATATGATATAGAAATTATGGGAAAAGGTTGACTATTAAATCTACTTTAATCTAAAAAACAACTGTTAATCTCAAAATACTTTACATTGGTATGGATTTTTGTTTATTAATACAATTTTAAGGTATATTTCTGCTCTTGTTTGAGGTATTATGTTTATGCAACTCATTTAAAATTATAGTATATTATTAATAAATACAGATTAATAGTCATCTATGATAATCAAACTTATCATCATTTAGTTGTTTTTTAGGTATACAAAGGTATATTTCAATTAGGTAGATAATCTTGAAACACATCAAAGACCTACAGAATATGGCATTTAAAATGTTTTAAGAATTTTATATATCCTTTTAATATATTCTTCTGGGGTCTTTGATGTAATTTGTTATACTTGTTCTTGGTTATGATAAAAGGTAAATTAGATACGAAAATTTAGACTCACAAATATAGGATAGATGATAGAATATTTTCTTTAATTTTGCCAAATAAAAGTAGAATAGATATTGTAACTGTAATTCTTTTTTTTGTTTGTTTGTTTTCTCTGTGTAGTTTTGGTGTCTTTCCTGGAGCTCACTCTGTAGCCCAGACTGACCTTGAACTTACAGAGATTCACCTGCCTCTGCCTCCCAAGTGCTGGCTGTAACTATAATTCTTAATAACTCTTTTGTTATAGGTAATTTTACTATGTTAAAGTTAAAAATACTCTTTTTGATTAGACAGAAAAAGGAAAGTGCTGTGGGATGGTCTTTCTATATGCTGTGAATATGTGTTGCTACTATTGGTTAGTAAAGAAGCTGTTTTGGCCTATGACAACACAGGATACAGCCAGGTGGGAAATCCAGGAGGGATACAGAGTGAAGAAAGGCAGTGTCATGGAGACACTGTGAGCTACCATGGGAGCAAGATGTAATAGAACACAGTTAAAGCTATGAGACACATGATGATACATAGATTAATTGAAATGGGTTAATTTAAGATATAATAGCTAGCCTAGTAAAGAGGACCGTAAGAAAGATACAGGCATTTCCCAGTGACAGCGAATGGATGAGATCTACATGAGCAAAGTGGGGTGACAGGGAGGGGTGGTAATGGAGTGCAAGGGTCAGGGGAAAGAGAGCTTAGGGCAGTGGGAGATCCCAGCTGGATCAGGAACAGAGTGGGAGAACAAGGAAAGAGATACCATGATAAATGAAGACTCCATGGGAATAGGAAGAAGCAGAGTGCTAGAAAGGTCCCCAGAAATCCACAAAAGAAAGATGATTCCACTATAGACTACTGGCAATGGTCAAGAGAGTGCCTGAGATGACCTACTCTGGTGATCTGATGGCTGAACGCCCTAACTGTCATGATAGAACTCTTATCCAGTGACTGATGGAAGCAGATGCAGAGATCCGTAGCTAGGCCCCAGGTGGAACTCCAGGAGTCCAATCGATGGAAGCGAGGAGGAATTATATGAGCAAGAGATATGGAGACCATGATTGGAAAAAGCACAGGGACAAATAGCCAAACAAGCAGAAACACATGAACCGTGAACCAATAGCTGAGGAGCCCCCATGGAACTGGACCGAGCCCTCTGGATAAGTGAGATAGTTGATTAGGTTGAACTGTTTAGGAGGCCTCCAGGCAGTGGGACCAGGACCTGTCCTTGGTGCATGAGCTGGCTTTTTGGAACCTAGGGTCTATGCTGAGACACTTTGCTCAGCCTTGGTGTAGGGAGGAGAGGACTGAACCTGCCTCAACTGAATGTACCAGGCTGGGCTGACTCCCCAGGGGAGACTTTGCCTTGGAGGAGGTGGCAATAGGGGGTGGATTGGGGGGAAGGCTAGGGGTGGGAGGAGGGAGGACAAGGGAAACCATGGCTGATATGTAAAATAACTAGAAAGTATCTTACATAAAATAAAAAAAGATGTAATAGCCAGCTAGCATTAAGCCTGAGGCATAGACCAAACAGTTTGTAATTAATATTAAGCCTCTGAGTGATTATTTTATAAAAATGGCTGCTTCTGTGCAGGACCAGGTAAGACCAAGAAACTTCAGTCTACACTTGGACTTGAGTGCAGGGTGACAGATATAGATCCATTTCTATTCTTCTAGATGTTGACATCTAGTTATGCTAGCACCATTTGTTGAAGATGATTTCTTTTTTTCTTTGTATAATTTTGGCTTCTTTGTTCAAAAATCAAGTGTTCATAGGTGGGTGGATTTGTGTCAGGGTCTTCCATTCAATTTCATTGATGCTTGTGTCTGTTTTTATGCCACTACCAAATGGTTTTTATTACTACAGCTCTATAGTAGAGCTTGAAGTCAGGGATGGTGATACTTTTAGAAGTTCTTTTACTGTACAGGATTGTTTTAGCTATCCGGGGTTTTTTATTTTTCCACATTGTTTAGTTTTATTTTTTCAATGTCTGTAGAGAATTGTGTTGAGAATTTGATGGAAATTGAATTGAGTCTATGGTTGTATTTTATTTGTTCTGAAATGTGACTTTAATTGTATGTTAATAAATAAAGTTGCCCGGGGGTCAGAGCTAATAGCAAGCCATAGCAGAGCTGGGCGTTCATGGCACACACCTTTAATCCCAGCACTTGGTAGGCAGAGTGTAGATGTAACCAACCATCTTATTAAATAAGAAACACAGAGCTGATTCAGAGAAGAAAACCAAGAGGTCAGAACTAAGAGCCTTGCCCTTCCTGCTTCAGCCAAGAGAGCTCTCTGAAAAGGGGCCTACTTCCTGTGTGTTTGTCTTTATATAGTCTTTCTGTTCTGCCTTTTCATTGGTTGTAACCCCAAACATATGACTGCCTCGTCACTGCCTGTCTGTAGAGACTTCCAAGTCTTCTATGGTTGGGATTGAGATTAAAGGCATGTGTCTCCAATGCTGGCTGTATCCTTTTACACACAGAGATCTACCTAACTCTGTCTACCAAGTGCTGGGATTAAAGGTGTGCGCCACCACCGCCACTCTCTTGCTATGGGTCTAATAGTTCTGACCCCCGGGCAACTTTATTTATTTACATACAATTAAAATCACATTTCAGTACAAATAAAATACCACCATATTTCCCCTTTTCTATTTTAATAAAAAGAAAAAGGTTATAACTAACAAAAGAAAAACAATATACAAAAATACAAGAACTATATACAATATATACAAGTAATAAATACCTAAACAATATCTAGTCCATTTTTATTTGACAAATTCAGAGAAAATAATTCCATTATCTATCCTATTTTGGTAAGTCCAAAATGTACCTAATTCACTTTCTATCCTAACTAGTCTTCAACTATAACTAACTAACCTTCAACTATAACTAACTAATCTTCAACTCCCTCAGAGACCCAAGAAGGAAATAATATTAGCTAACAAAAATAAAAACAGGAAGTGCATGCAAGCAATTTCCAAATAATTTGTGAGTTGACAGAAACAGCCAGCTGCCTGGACAGTCACCTGAGGTTTCTCCGCAGTGCTGGGGCATCATTTTCAGCCTATAGGCTTAGCATATCTGACAGACTCATTTGTGAAGTAGGATGTACACAAGGTCAACAGTTCAACCTCACGTTGGGTAAGAGCAGTCCATGTACCAGAAACACCTGAATTCCACTAGTATCATGTCATGATTCAGGATTTTAAATTCTGGAAATTGTTGATGATTTTTAATTCAGCTGTCCATTCTTCTTGGCTGTGTATATGTGGCTTCATCTCAGCATCCCATTCTTCTCCACATCCCTCTATCAAATGCCAGTCTACTATTGAGAGGCGTGAGCTTAGTTACTCTTCAACTGTTTCAGCTGCTGTTCCATTGTGCATCAGAAACCATCGCCCCACTGTCTGTTCAGCTGCCTTCAAAGAAAGGGGCACTGTACCTTTTCCAAATTGGGAAGGCCACTTCAGGGATGGTGCCATATTTTCCTGGCCTCAGAAGATGCCTTTTGATAAAGCCATAACCACACTTGTTTTGGCAAGAATCAGTAGTCCTTTGTTTCGTGTCCTGTCTGTCCATTCTGTCCTGTTGATTCGAGGATACTTTGTTGTCCAGTGGCTAACTTTTGCCACAATGAAAGTTAACTACATACACAGTTTATTCAATGCCCATATTTTCTCTGAAGTAGATTGGTACTGCCAGGAGCCGACATGTCTCATAGTCATAACAAAAAGAAAAATTTTCTAAGTTATTAAAACCTTTTTAAATGCCATATTCTGTAGATCTCTGAAGGGTTTGAAGATGACCTGTCTATCTAAAATATATCTGCTCAATCTTGAAATCATATCTAATATGACTACAAGTTCTATTGTAATGTCTAACTACTAACTTTCACTTCTTTATATCTTAATAGTTGGTAATAATAACATTCAAGGACCAGAAAATTGCATTGTTAAATGAACGGTATAAGTACAATTAGAAATATACATATAACATTTTCTAACAATATCAATTTCAATATATATAATTTGTATACAATATAAAACAATCCAATCCAATGTAAAGTATTTAAAACTAGTAATTTTCTTTTTCTTCTTTTCTTTTCTTTCTCTCTCTTTTTTTAAACAAGAACCTTAAATCTAATCTCCTTTGCTTAGCCTTTTTCCTAACCCTTGACAACAACTTGTAACCAACCCCCCTAAATAATGAAAATTATCCCAGACCCAAAACCCATTAAAAGACCAAAAAAAAAAAAAAAAAAACCACCCGCCCCACATCACTTTTTTGGGAATGTGGGCGTCATATTCTTAAAATTGCTTCCTGAAAGAAAAATTTTAGGTTAATTGTCAAATTCTAGGAAAGGTAACTATATCCTTCATTATCCAGTCTGTGTATAATGCCAAAGTTCAGGGTTTATCTCAAATCCTTATTCAAGTAGTCTTTGAGACTGGATCATCTCAGCTAGTCATCTCAAAAGTGCTCTGAACACCTTGTAGTTCAAAGCTGATCTGTAGATGATGTTTGTCAGCTTAGTGATATTATTATTGTCCACGTGGAATTGTTGTTGTTGTGGGGCCCTATCTTCTTCCTGGAGACTTCAGTTGATGTTAGGCCTGGCCATGATTTCCTGCAGAAAACTGATAAGAGACTCGAACACAAAGACATATATATGCAGCTAATTGAATCCTTTTTCTAGAATTAGTTAGTACTCTATATGACCATTCATATCTTAACAGTTTAAAATGTATATATATCTATATATCTATATATATTAATCTTGTAAATTTTGATATAAAATTTATACTTTAAGAAAAGTTTAAGGAATCAGAATAGAATCAAAAAGTTGAGATTAGTAATAGAATAATCCCTTAATTAATTTGACTTTTCTCCTGTCCCATAGCAGAAGATGGTTCTTTTATTCTGGCATGATACAGGGAGTTTGCATTTTCCTTTTAACAACATGCTTGAGTTTAAAGAAGGAGAGAGCCATTCTCCAACTCCATAGTCAGCTTTAAATTTTAATTGAACTGGGACTATTAGAAGACCAATAGTGTTAAATCTTTAGAGAAAAACAGAAACAAACATTTAGGAAGACATAAAATTTTTTAGATAATATTATACCCATATGCCATTTCACTCTGTTTCCTGGGATAGATGATTTGTCCCTTTTCTTCAGTTGTCTCATTAGTCCAGTGTTCTTCAGATTCCTTAACCTTCATTCTCCTAAAAGACAAAAACAAAAACCTTTCCCCAAGACTAATTTTGGGGATGTTCCTTTTTGGCAGGTTATTATCTGATTAAATGAAAAGACATGTGTTACTGGTATAAGTTAGTTTAAATTGGATGTTCATGCTGGTTGATGAGTTATCACCTCCTCTAATTAAGAGATTTCTCTTGTTCAAATCGAACCTTTATCAATTTTGATGGTACCCACAGCTTATCTTCTCCTGAAGAAACAAAAACAAAACCTCGTCCCCAACGTAACACATATCCTGGTTTCCATTCTGAGGTCAGCACATCCTTAAAGTATATAGGCTGATTTAATTCTGTAGTTTTTTCTATTATCCAATGTCTCTCTGCTGCTGTTGTTCCTTTCTCATTGGCATTAAGAAAATTCAAAGTTAATAGAACATTATGCAGTCTATTTCTGGGGGTTTTTGTTACCCCTTTCTGTTTATTTAACATATCCTTTAGAGTTCTGTTTGATCTTTCTATAACTGCTTGACCTGTAGGATTATGTGGTATGCCTGTAATATGCTTTATATTATAATAAGCAAAAAACTGTTTCATTTTAACAGAGACATATGATGGAGCATTGTCAGTTTTGACTTGTGCAGGTATACCCATGATGGCCATAACTTCTAGCAAATGAGTGATTACAGAATCAGCTTTTTCGGAACTCAAAGCAGTTGCCCATTGAAATCCTGAATAAGTATCAATGGTATGGTATGCATATTTCAATTTTCCAAATTCTGCAAAGTGAGACACTTCCATCTGCCAGATTTCATTCCTTTGAATACCCTTTGGGTTACATCCTGCTGGTAATGGTGTTTGATTGTAGAAGGAACAAGTAGGACATTTCTTTACTATTTCTTTGGCTTGTTGCCAGGCTATGGAAAAATCCTTTTTTAAACCTTTACTATTGACATGATGTTTTTTATAAAATTCTGAGGCCTCCAGCACATTTCCTATCAATAATTTATCAATCTTATCATTGCCTTGTGCTAGAGGACCTGGCAGACCAGTATGGGATCGAATGTGAGTTATATATAAAGGATGACTCCTTTTCCTGATTGTATCTTGTAATTGAATAAATAGTGAAGTTAATTCTGAAGCATCAGGGATAAATTCTGCAGTCTCAATATGTAATACTACTCTTTCAGCATACTGAGAGTCAGTTACTATGTTGAGAGGTTCTGAAAAATCCATTAATACCAACAGAATAGCATACAATTCTGAATTTTTGAACTGAATTATAAGGACTTTGAACCACTTTACTTAAATTTTCTGATTTGTAACATGCCTTTCCTTGTTTGTTGGCATCTGTATAAAATGTACTAACTCCAGATATGGGTTTTTCCTGTACAATTCGAGGCAAGATCCAATCAGCTCTCTTTATAAGATCAATTCTATCGCTTTTGGGATATTTGCTGCTAATCTCTCCCAAAAAATTACTACAAGCTCTTTGCCAAGGTTCACTTTCTGTCCATAATTTTTAGTGTCCTCCTTAGTTAAAGGTATGACAATTTTTGCTGGGTCTATTCCTGCTAATTGACAAAGTCTCAATTTTCCTTTCCAAATCAAGTTAGAGATTTTTTCCACACAAGTTTTTAATTTTTTATTTGGTTTATTTGGTAAAAATATCCATTCCAATATAATATCTTCCCTCTGCATTAATATTCCTGTAGGAGAATGCCTAGAAAGTAAAATAACCAAAATGCAATCCAGCTTTGGATCAATACAATTCACGTGCCCTTCATGTATTTTCTTTTCTACCAAGGCCAATTCTTTCTCAGCTTCAGGTGATAATTCTCTTGGACTATTTAAATCCTTGTCACCTTCTAAGGTTTTGAACACATTATACAGTTCATCATTTTTTACCCCAACAATAGTTCGTAGATGAGAAATATCTCCAAATAATCTTTGAAAGTCATTAAGAGTCTGTAGTCTATCTCTCCTAATTTGCACCTTTTGGGGTCTAATTTTTTGTAGCTCTATTTTATATCCTAAATAATTAATAGAATCTCCTCTTTGTATCTTTTCAGAAGCAATTTGTAATCCCCAGCAAGGCAAAATTTTCTTTACTTCTTCAAACATTCTTTCTAAAGTATCTGCATTTGAGTCAGGTAATAAAATATCATCTATACAATGATAAATTATAGATTTAGGAAATTTTTTACATATCACTTCCAATGGCTGTTGTACAAAATATTGGCACAGAATTGGACTATTCAACATTCCTTGTGGGAAGACCCTCCATTGAAATCTTTTAACTGGTTGAGAATTATTATAAGTAGGCACTGTGAAAGCAAATCTTTTTCTGTCTTTTTCTTGTAAGGGTATTGAAAAGAAACAGTCTTTTAAATCAATAACTATGAGAGGCCATCCTTTTGGTAACAGAGTAGGCAAAGGAATTCCAGATTGTAGAGAGCCCATTGGCTGAATTACTTTGTTAATTTCTCTGAGGTCTGTTACCATTCTCCATTTACCAGATTTCATTTAATAACAAATACAGGAGAATTCCAAGGGCTGGTTGATTCTTCAATATGCTGAGCATTTAACTGTTCTTCTGTCAGCTCTTCTAAAACCTGGAGTTTCTCTGTTGTTAAAGGTCATTGCTGGTCCCATACAGGCTTATCTGTTAACCATTTTAAAGGAGATCTGTTGGTGTCATTGGAAGATCATCAGTTGTTGTGCCCTGTTCTTGTATAATATGGATGGCTGGTGACCACTCAGAATAATTCCTTCTAATATTTCTCTCAGAAACATGTGCTAGTTTATGATTTGTTTCTGAGATTGTAGGGATGTTAATCTGAGTATTCCATTGTTGCAACAAGTCTCGACCCCACAGGTTCATAGCTTTGTTAGCCACATATGGTTTTAATTTTCCTCTCTGTCCTTCTGGACCTATACATTCGAGCCATCTTGCACTCTGTTTCACCTGAGATAATGTCCCAATTCCTAACAGTTGAATGTTTACCTCCTGAAGAGGCCAAGTTGGATGCCAAAATTATGGTGCAATTATGGTAATGTCTGCACCTGTGTCTACCAGACCAGACAACAAAACACCATTTATTTTTATTGTTAATTTTGGTCTTTGTTCATTAATAGAAGTTTGCCAAAAAATTTTCTTTATGTTTTCTCCTGAATTTTCTATTCTCTCTGTTTCATCATCCTGACTAGCATGATTTATTCCAATAGGCATTTGGTTACTTAGTTGCTCTGAGTAGGGGTTTCCTCTATGACTGCAGAAAGGGTTTGAACTGGATTTGCTATGGGAGCCTGCATGAGGCCCCTCTGGGAGTTTCCCAAAGACTGAGGCAAAGGATTACCCTGTCTGTCCCTTGTTGATCTACATTCATTGGTCCAGTGTTTTCCCTTACCACACCTTCTGCATACTCGAGAAGGAAGGGGCATTCTGTTGCCATTGTTCCTTGAAGAAACATTGTTTCTAGGAATGACCTGTTTACAGTCCCTTTTCAAATGTCCTTGCTTTCCACATCCAAAACATCTAACATTCCTCAAATCTTTTGAAATTGCTTCTCCTACCCACATATCATCATGGTCATGAGCCTCAACATTAACCGTGTCTCTAATACAATCTTCCAAAGGTGCAGATCTTGCCTTTAACAGCCTGATTATTCTTTTGCATGCTGCATTCACATTCTCAAAGGCCATAGATTCAAATATTAACTGACTAGCTTCTGAATCCGGGACCATCCTCTTTACTGCTGAAGCCAGTCTTTGTAAAAAATCTGTGAAAGATTCTTTTGGGCCCTGTATAACCTTTGTAAATGACTCAGTTTTTTCCCTGGTTCCTCAACTCTGTCCCATGCATTCAAGGCCGCTGTTCAACATAAAGTTAGGGTTTGGACATCATATAAACATTGTGTTTGTGCTGAAGCATATTGACCTTCTCCAATAAGCTGATCCTGACAGACTTGTATTCCTTTATCCCTCCATTGTTTTTCTATGTTTTTAGCTTCATCCTTGAACCAAGTAGCCACTGAAGCCTTTGACTGGGTTCAAGAACAGCTTGTGCCAGCTCCCGCCAGTCCTGTGGTACAATCCTATTATATGTTGACCAAGAGTTTAACATTTGCTTTAAATATGAGGAATGCATGCCATAAGATACTATTGCCTCCTTAAACCTTCATAAATCTAACATTTCAATTGGAACCCAAATATTTTGTGTAGTCATTTGATTAGGCAACTGTTCTATGGTTACTGGACAAATTAATGCCTGTGAAAACAGGCTTTCTTTCTGTAACCTTATGATCCAATCTTGAAGCACTTCACTGTTAATTTCTTCTGTCTGAATTTTTACAGGTTTAACAAGTTTTTCTAAAGCTGTCATCCTGGCACTTAAATTGACTATCTTTTTAAATAGTAAAATGAAGATAAGCATAGTAATAAACTGCATAATTCGATCAACATTAACCTTCTCATATAGTTGTTCCATTGTCAGACTGCCTAAAATTGCAAACAAAGCCCAATTTTCTTTCAATGTTCACAGAAAACCCATTTTTTTTTATTGTGGAAAAAATTTCTCTTTTAAATAGTTTCCTTTAAAATATCTGATATGTTAAGTGACTTACCAAGTCTGTGTAGAACAGTAGAAATCCGAGAGAATTTCAAAACAGCCACCTAGTGTCCGAGGTGTGAATCCAGAGAGAGAGAGAGAGAGAGAGAGAGAGAGAGAGAGAGAGAGAGAGAGAGAGACAGACAGACAGACAGACAGACAGACAGAGAGAGAGAACGCAAGAAAGCGTAGCCGGCTAAAGCTTAAATCCAGCCACGTGTTCCTTCTTGAGCCGAGTCAAGGCTTGGCTCTGGCTTCCTTAATCTCCAACCACATGCGTTGGCTTTACAGGCAGAGGCCCTTTTTGGCAGGGCAGGCCTGAGTTGTTTGTAGCACCGGCTTTAAGCTAACTGCTTGGGACTACGGTCAGTCCGGCCTAAGGCCAAGCTGACCTGGGCCCGGGCTAGGGAGCTGGCCGCCCAGGCAGGAAACCAGACCTGCCGCCAAGCCAAGTCAAGTGGTTTTTAATGGATTCTTGTCACGTTGGATGCCAAATGTAGATGTAACCAACCATTTTATTAAATAAGAAACACAGAGCCGATTCAGAGAAGAAAGCCAAGAGGTCAGAACTAAGAGCCTTACCCTTCCTGCTTCAGCCAAGAGAACTCTCCAAAAAGGGGCCTACTTCCTGTGTATTTGTCTTTATATAGTCTTTCTGTTCTGTCTTCTCATTGGTTGTAAACCCAAACATATGACTGCCTCATCACTGCCTGTCTGTAGAGACTTCCAGGTCTTCTATGGTTGGGATTGAGATTAAAGGCATGTGTCTCCAATGCTGGCTGTATCCTTTTACACACAGAGATCTACCTAGCTCTGTCTACCAAGTGCTGGGATTAAAGGTGTGTGCCACCACCGCCACGCTCTTGCTATGGGTCTAATAGCTCTGACCCCCGGGCAACTTTATTTATTAACATACAATTAAAATCACATTTCAGTACAAATAAAATACCACCATAGCAGAGCTAGGTAGATCTCTGTGTGTTCAAGGATACAACCAGCATTGGAGACACACGCTCCAATGTGTGTCTGGAGGTCTGTATAGACAGGCAGTGATGAGGCAGTCATGTGGTTGGGTTTACAACCAATGAGAAGGCAGAACAGAAAGTCTATATAAAGACAAACAGACAGAAAGTAGGTCTTTTTTGGAGAGGTCTCTTGGCTGAAGAGGATAGCTGCAGCATGCGGATAAGGCTCTTAGCTCTGATCTCTTGGCTTTCTTCTTTGCATTGGTTCTGTGTTTCTTATTTAATAAGATGGTTGGTTACATCTACATTGAGTCTGTTGATTGCTTTTGGTAAGACTGCCATTTTTACTATGTTAGTCATACCTACCCAAGAGCATGGGAGATCTTTCCATTTTATGGTATCTTCTTCAATTTCTTTCTTTAAAGACTTAAAGTTCTTGTCATATAGGTCTTTAACTTGGTTGGTTAAAGTTACCCCAAGATATTTTATGTCTCTCACTGTTTCTTTTGCACATCAAGCAATAGACTTCTGCTGACAGCTGTATTGGTTAATACCACTCTCCTTTACCCTGGGACCACAAAAAAGTTTCACTGACTCTTAGCTGTCAGATAATCTCCTATTTGATCAGTTATCCAACTATTCAGTTTTCACTTCCAGTCCAAGAAGCCTACTCACTACCAATGTCTCACTAACACATATATGTTCCAAACCAACATGTATCACCTCTCTCCTTTTTCTTTTGTGTAAGATAATGATAATTCCCTGCATAGACACTCCCTGCCAGAGTTTTGTAGCCCTGTTGTGATTATTTCACAGTTCTATCTACATGAGGAGGAAGAATTGACACTGCTGCTACAAACAAAAGATGAGAGATAAGCTCTGGGTTTTTTCTATACACTGTTGCTCCCATTGGTTAATAAATAATGTTGTATTGGCCTACGGCAAGGCAGGATGGAGCCAGATGGAAATCCAAGAGAGATAGAGCGAAAGGAAAGGAGTCAGATAGATGCTGTGAGCCACCACCAGGAGAAGCAAGATGTGAGAAAACAGGTAATGACACAAAGCCACATAGCAAAACATAGCTTAATGGGAATGGGTTGAGTTAAGTTGTAAGAGTTAACTAGCATGAAGCCTGAGCCATAGGCCACACAGTCTGTAATTAATATAAGCTTCTATGTGTTTACTTGGGACCAAGTGGCTGCAGGACCAGGCAGGATGCAGAAAAACTTCCATCTGCATTCAAAATTCCTACTTCTGATAATGGTCTATCATATATTCTAGGTCTGTAGCCAAAAATGGATGCCCCAATGGTGTTGAAAAACATTAGGTGACTATCCAGGCTGCCAGTTGTCTCTGTTAATTAGTGCAATTTTTTTTGGAAGTTGCTTGCTTGCATTTCATGTTTTCTCAGGTAATATTTCCCTCTTGGGTCTTTGATGGGGTTGATCTCATTGCTGACTGTTTGACTTAACTGAACAAAGTTCCCATTAGGCAACTGCACTGCACCATTGATGGTACCATCTATGGTGGTCTCCTCCTTCAAGTCGATGGGAAGCTGCTCTTGCTCTGGAGTTTCCTCCAGGTCCCCAATTTGAATGACACTGTTTTCTACTCTACCACAACCTGGAGAGGCCCAGTGGCACATGCCACCTCAGACACATGATTTCTATTCTCAGTATCCCCAAGAAATATCTTTGTTTCTTCATGGTCTTCTTTCAAGTTGTTTTTTTTTTCCATTAAGAGACTTTTGGAGGGACTAGACTTTATTTCTCATTCAATTTTTCTCTTCATACTGGGACATACAAAGAACCAGACAAAAAGGGCACAGAAAACTGCACAACCTACTGAGATGAGGATGGTACCCCACAGAAGTTTATCAAAGCCCAGCAATAGTGTTCCAGTTTACACAATGGAAAAGAGGTTTATTCAAATTGTGCAGGCATAAAAAGTGATAAAGCATGTAAGCCATTAGGAACTGGATACACCTTATGGAGGATGAATGTATGAACAAGGAAGAATAAAATTCCAGACATAATACCAGAAATCAGTGGAGAAATGAACCAAGACGTCACAATTTTTATTAGTTCAGAGCACTTGACACCCTTTTGTCCCTTTGCCACGAGGGAGAAACCAATGGTTGTACTAACAATACAGTGGGTTCCAGAAATGGGGAGCTTCAAAAACAAAACCACTAGTTATCACACAGAGGAACCAAACATAACACTAATAGAGCTAGCTCTGAGCAAGCCTTGAATTGAATTGTACATCTCCACATTAATCAAGCCATTCCAGTTGGTTTCACTCACTTTTGCCCCCAGCAAGGGAGAGCCCACAGTTTTGAAGATGCTAGCTGGAAAGAATCCTGAGCCATAGGACAGTTTGTAATAAAAACATGTTCTAATGCAGATACCAAGAAGCAGATTCAAATGGACAGTTACACCAGTTACTGCAATGCTGTGTCTAACCTTCACTCTGAATCTGAGATGAGCATAAATATTAAGGCTGAGATGGGTCTGGGTAACAGAAAAAGAAATAGCAGCTCCCAAGAGTGGTATGACCAGGAGGCACAGAGAAAATTAAAACCTGAGAGGACTTAAGAAGAGATTCTAGAATGGAGCTAAAAAAACAGCTTCCTAGTTGTATCTCATGTGAGCCATGATGTAGAGGTACCTTGGCATGTAGGCTTGACCTATAACATGGTGAATTTCCATGAAGGTACACAAAGACATCTCCAAGCCTGCCATGAAGCATGCTTTGTGGTGGTTTTAGTTTTTTTTAGTATGGACAAAGAAAGTTACTAGGCTACACGCTGCTTGATGAAGGCATAGACCCACTGCTTCTGAGAGTTGGCAATAAGTATGGCTCCCAGAATTGGCAGTAAATGTACCTCTGCCATGTTGGGAAGCCAAACTAGGCAGAGCCAGTGGACAAAGCTGCAGATTCAGTCCTAGCCAAGCAGCTTAACAATTCAGAATCTCTCCTGGTCAGAAAAGGATTACAGATATACAATAAGACAGACTCAGATGGAATAAAACCGCTAAATGGTTTACAGTGTGTATAAAAATGTACATAGGCTTGGAAGGGAGAGGAAAAAGTATAGGCAGTCTTTATATAAAGAAATAAATAATTAAAAAATAATGCCTTTAAAAAGACAGAAAAAGTAATATAAAAGGTAAGTCACATAAAGATGGAATTACACAGAGAGTCTAGATATTGCATATTATTGTGTTGTCTTTGGGATTTTAAACTGCAGAGAGACAATTGATTGTAGGGGCTACTAAGTTAAACCAATATGTATATTTTAAAGGTATCTAGACTTCAAAATTTTTGTCTAAGGATATATTGCTTTGGAAAAGAGATTCTGCTTTTGTTTTCACAGAATATGAGAAGCTGTGGATTCCTTTTAGGTTAATATGGTTTCATTGAGCAAGACCCCCTAAAAATCTCCAGTTGGAACAGATAGCCCAGATGATCCAACATAAAGAACAGATTCAAGGCTGCTGGCCAAGATAATCCAGCCTCACAGACAACCCCAGTCAGGACTTGACTATAATCCTAAATTTCCTTTGAGTTCCCATAAGACTACCAGCAGCCCCAATCAGCAGCAAGTAGCCTAGAAAACTATGCCCACATTCCAAAAAAAAAATGGACTATGGATGTTTGTCTTTGTTTAGTGGGTTGATTACAAATTGCTATAGGTCATAGTCAGTCTCTTTCTAAAAGAAGAAAGAGGGATATGATATAGAAACGTATGATATGGAAATGACAGGGTAAAAGGGTAAATTATAGAATCTGCTTTAATACAAAAAACAAGATTCTGTGCCCCTCCTCCAAGCCGTTGGAGTCCCAGGGACCAACCAGTTGACTCTTCACCAAGAAAACACCCCCCTGTGACACCAGTGACAATCAGAGTCATAAGCTCACCCTGCACTGACTGGGAACAGGAATAGCTGCTCCCTGAGACAGAGCCCAATGGTGCCCTTTGGACTAAGACACAGAATCCACCAGCACAATTGGACAAAGAGCCTGGATTAGACCAAGAGCTCCTATTAGACCAAGAATATCAGTCAGACTAAAAGAGACTCCCTCAGACACAGACACCATTTGCATTGAGTGGAGGAAGAGATGGGAAGATGGCAGTACAAAAATATAGTCAACAACATAAAGACCAATATGGGACCATCAGAACCTAGTGGTGCTACATCAGCAAGACCTAAACATCCCAAAGCAGAAGAAGCAAAAGAAATCAAACATAAAAATGACTTTAAGAAGATGGTAGAGTCCTATGGTGCTGAAATGGGATTTCATTTGTATGTTAATAAATAAAGTTGCCTGAGGATCAGAGCTAAAAGCAAGCCATTTGGCAGAAGTCCAGAGGTGGTGGCACATGCCCTTAATTTGATCACATGGCAGGCAGAGTCTCTGTGTGGTCAAGGACACAGCCAAGTGGTGACCTGAACCTTTAATCCCAGTACCAACCATAGAGACCTGGAGGTCTCTATAGACAGGCAGTGAAAAGGAAATCTCATGTGGTTGGGTTTAGAGCCAATGAGAAGGTAGAACAGAAAGGAAATAAAAAGAAAAGTCACACAGGAGAAGGTCTTTCTCTCAGGGGAAGAGATGACAGCAACTGGTAAGCTAAAGATAGTCTTGGGCTTTGCTAGTGCTCTGATCTCTTAGGCTTTAACTCTGTATTTGGCTCTGTGTTTCTTATTTACTAAAACCATTTAGAATTTTATCTACAGAGACCTTTAAAGAGGAAATGAAACTTTCCCTTAAAGAATTTGGAAGAGAAGCTACGGTTCTCAGTTTCCTAAGCAGAGTTGAACTAGACATGGCCCGTGTGTGTAGGAAGCACAGTTTTTTTGTTCTGAGCAAGCTCACTACTCTGGCTCTACAGGAAACACAGTAGAGTAGAAGAGAGCTCCTTTCTCAAAAGCAGAGTGTATTTCTTCTAATGCAACTCAGTGTTAATTTCTCCTTCATAAACGGAGGTGTCTCTTGTCCTTCGAGCAACAGTTCTTTTCAGGTAAGGAAAGTCACTATTGGGCTCCCACTGAGATACACCACAAGCACATTATCTACTGAGTCATCTCCTCAGTCTCTTCTGTTTATTTGTTTTTTTTTCTGTTGTTGTTTATTTATTTATTTTTTTGAGTCAGGATCCTACATACTCCTGGCTGACCTGGAACTCACAGTATAGACAAGACTGGCTTTCCATTTGCAATGGTTCCTCTCCTTGTGCCTCACAAGGTCTGGAATCATAGGTGTGCCCTTTATAGACTTACCATCTAGGCTGTAACCTTAAATTCCTGAGGAATATATATGGCTTATCACACATTTGTCCCTCAGGCATTTGTAGAGCACCTGCTATGTGATGGATGCTGTGATAAGCAATAAGAACACAATGTCCAGAATGAGCTTTCCTCTTTGTCATTCAACTTTTTACTAGAAGACAAACATTAAGAGTACTACTTTCCACCTTTAAAGTCTTGTTGTCTGATAAGATACTTTACTCCATAACATTGGTTGCCAATGTGTGTGAAAAAAAGGACCACATTTTCTATGAGAAAATATAGTAAATGTGGATACACCAAGTTCTCCCTCATACCTAATGGTTATTCGACAACAATCCCAGCAGATACATCCTTTGCCTCAGGATGCTGCAGGATTAGTACATTATCTCTGGGCACTTACTGAGCAGCCTTTTCAATGATGGCCTTCCTGGAAACTTTGCCTGGACCTCTGACACCCCACCTCTCCTTTTGCAGCAATCATGGCTTATCAGCTTTTCTACATAACAACCTATGGAAATGAGCCAACCATGGGAAAACGGCTCCATTTGCTTAGCTCTGAGCTGCAGATGGCCTGGTGAATATTGAGCTAATGGAAAAGTGACACTTGCTAGCTCAGGTCAACAGCTGTTGCCGCTGCAGCTGTGGATTTCGAGGCAGTGTGTTTCAGTCTCATAGGGGGACTGCCATCTGCTCAGTGGGTGTTTTACATTTCCTGTAAAATGAAGGTGGATACTAGGAAATGGAAGTGAGTCAGATGGTAGAGGCTACTTCCTATAGGTCTGTATAAAGTTAGGGGTGCTGTCTGACTGGACTTCCAGGGAGATTTTCATGATAGCTCCTCAAGCCCTCTTGGTTTTTCTACAGGGAAAAATTGGAAGTTATGATTTACTTTTGCTGGTCTCTCTGTAGACTTGTTTTGTGATTCCACCATGTCCAACCTTCTGAGTAAGAAGTGCACATTATAATGAAAGAAATCTGTGCTCTGCCATGTCCCAGCCCCAGGAGGAGAGAGTGAGATGAAACAGCAGTGCTCTCTCTCCCTGCTTAGCTGATCCTTTATTGAGAATCAGCATTCCTTTCCCAGAGAGAATAGGGAGTCTGTGTATGGAGAATGGATACAGCAGCTCCACACAGTCTCTTTACTTTGAAAAGGTTCATGCTACAGTGTCTTCAGTTTGGGGCCTTTAGCTGAAATTGTAAGAAGTGCAGAACAATTTTATTTAATTGCCTGCTGGGTCTGCTTGCTTGTTTTTATCTTCCTCACTCCCAGAAATGGTTAGTCATCAATTTTAGTCATATTTTGTGTTGTTGTTGCTGTTTTGTTTTTTCCAAGAGCTGATAACAGTACTTGGTATATACCAGACTATGGTCCCAGTTCTACGATTGCTGAGCATCATGGGCTCTTGGGAAAGTCACAGAATAATTTAGCATTTCTGGGTTTGTGCTTACTAGGTACAAGACAATGTTTACACAACAAATCATAAAAGATATCCAATGCCTCCTATAATGGGTTCTTTGTCACAAGAAAATGGCTGTGCCTCTTAGGCACTCAGGTTCTTTTTTATTTGGCATGAACTACCTGAAACTGGTGCTTTGTAGCTAAAGAGAGTTGAGTAGCAGAAATTTCATGTGGTCTACCTTAATTCATTCTATGATTTTTTAAAAATTGCATGCTACCATCTGCAAGGCATGGTTTTCAGACTTTGGGAATCTAGCAGTGAATATAAAGAGAGAAGAGCTAGTTTGATATAATCTCATAGCTTAACCAGCGACAATAAAGAATAAACAATTTTACAGATGAAAATATAAGGAGTTTAGAAGGGGATAGAGACAAAAAGCCAAATGTGGACAGAGAGGAAGTCTTCTAAGAGATGCAGTTAGTAGAATTTGCCCTGAACAATGAAGTTCCCACACATCTCCTACTGCTTGCATCTTTGGTTTCTGGCAGCTGAGTGATGCAACATCGGAAAGGAGATTATGCCATTTCTCTCTGAATATTATCTCATGAGAAGGAAGTCTTAAGGATTTTGTGCTAGATGTTCACTGACAACATAGCTCAGCTGCAGCAAGGCAGAGCAAAGCCCAGACTTGCAGCTTCCAGACAGACAGCTGGAGCCTGCCAGGGACTGGAAGAAAGAGCCCACCCTGAAGGGTAGGGGATGATGTTACAACCAACAACTTAGATAAAGCCTTCACAGGAAGAAGGAAACTCTAAATCAATTTTTTATTTACATAGAAGAAATAGACAAGTATTTAAAACTAAATTCACATAATGAAACAGATTATAAGAAAAACAAACTATAAAAAAGAGAAGCATGAGTAGGAGGATTATACAATAGTACTCTAGGGAATATATATATTCTAGGCAATATATACATATATGTACACACACACCCACACATATATACACACACAGGGTGTATGGAGGGGTGATATCAAAGATGAAAGACGAAGAATACAAACCTTTGTGTGTGTATGTATGGCATGTGGAATGCATGTGTATCCATGTACACGTGTGTGCTCATACACATATATGTGCCAGTGTGGGAGCCAAAGGACCACCTCAGGTGTAAACTTATCAGGCACCATCCACTTTCCTTTAAGGAAACAGAGTCTCTCACATGTACACAAACTGGGTATCTGATGAGCTCCTGAGATCCTCCTCCTCTTCCTCAGTTCCGGCGTTATAAGTGAGCACCATCACACCCAGTTTTGTTTTGTTTTGCTTTGTTTTTTATCTTCGAACCTGGAGATCAAGCTCATGTCTTCATGCTTACAAAGCACGCACTTTGCCAGCTGTGCCGTCTCTACAGCCCACACTGTCAACTTTTTAATAATGAAAGTCTGAAAAAAGAACTGATTATTATGTTCAGGGATGAACTAAGTGCTTCAAGGGATAGTTGACAAAGTATTGTGAATTTTCAGAATACTAACCACAAAGTGAGGAGGACTTCCTGGAAAGGGGCTGTGGAAATTCTGTGGCAACCATGGGACTTTAGGAGAAAATGGAGCAACACTATCAAGGCACGGGTGTGACTCTGGGAGTCCAGAGGCCTGAGATGTAGCAGCTGTGATTCTACGGGCAGAGGTGGATGGCCCAGATGCAGAAGAGACAGCCCATTTATCTTCTTCATCTTTTTGTTGAATGAAGGGCTTTGGTAGATGGGAGAAAAATGCCCACACTGGTCAGGAAAAGTCATCATTCACTCTGCAGATTCAGTGTCAGTTGCTTTTTAAAATATTCCTATGAACACACCTAGAAACCCAGGTGTTCCTATGCTAGTCACTATGACATATAAAATCAGTCACCACAGCAGGAAGTGCAAATGGTCACAATGTTTGAATTTGTCATCTGTGCACAAGCTGTTCTTAGGCAAATGGTGTATATACCAGCCAAACTGATGACAAAATGTAATTTATTCCTTCATTTCTCTGCCTACCCGACTAAATTTTTGGGTTTTCTCCTTGAACTTTTTCAAAGACAAACCTTAAAATATTGATTTATTTTTAAATAATACATTCTTTTGTAATATTTGTTTCCCTCTGGAGTTGTAGAAAATGCTGCCTAAAGGGACTCTAGCCAGCTCCAGCGTGGAAAATATGGGTCTGGCAGGCCTTTCCCTTCTCCCCAATTCTCTCTACTTTGATAAAAACTGTTAGATTATACTCCTAAAGCTAGCCACCAAGGTCTATTCTGTTATTTGGTCATTTCCTCCTCCCGAGGCTGATTACGAAGTTCTAGTATCAAAAGTCCCTTTTGGCTCACCTCATGAATATGCTCAATTAAAATTAAATACCTCATCCTAACACAGGGTTTCTCCTTTTACCAGTATAAATCATCATTTTCTTATGGATCATGTCTGTCTCCTCTATCCAGAGGCAGTCCTTTGTCACACTCTGAGACAAATACCTCTTTCCCCTCTCCCTTGTCCTCTATCTGCTGTCTTTGTCTTTTATCCCCTTCCCTTTGTCCCCCTGGGGCAAATAAATTTCCTTTGTGTTGAGAACTTGATCTTAGAAATCTTGAGCAGATACCAATCTCTTACACTGCCCATGTGATAGCACATACATCCAGAAAATGTAAGCACTCCTTACCAAGATTCTATTTCATATAGGTTGACTGAATTAGTGTTGTTCTGGTAACTATGTTAAAATAGATGTACTCATTACAATCATGGGCTCAGGACAGTTGGAGTTGCCTTGCATGAGACCTGAACAAAATCAAGCCACTCTCAACATTGCAGAATGGAGTGGGGAAAGGGTCCCAAGGCCCTACTGCTAGCAGAGAAGATTTAGTAGTTGATGGGTGCTGGGGAAAGTCAATTCTCTTGATGGGAGGTGTGTCCCCTGATAAGTGGTCCATGCTTCAGTGGATATCTGCTGTAATAGTTGGAATAGCATGTGCCCTATACCCCCATACACTCAGATGTCTGAATACTTGGTCTCCATGGTGGTACTGTTTGAGTAGGTTCAAGAGGTGCATCCTAACTGAAGAAAGCAAGTCACTAGGCATGGGCTTTGAGGTTTCAAAGTCAGACGCCATTCCCAGTTTCCTCTTTCTGGTTCAAGCTTGTGGTTCAAGATATAAACACTTAGCTTCTGCTCTAGATGCCATATCTGCTACCTGCTTCCTCTGTCCATCCATCATGGACTCTAAATCTCTGAGACTATAAGCTCAAATAAACTCATAAGTTGCCTTGGCAATGGGTCAACAGAAAACTGATATAGGTCTTCACTCCTGTGCATGCAGGGGATATGAATTAGACTCAGTGAGGGTTTGTTTAAGACAGAGGTTCCCACTGGTGGGTCACAACCCTTTTAGGAGTCAAACAACATTTTCACAGGGGTCACCCAAGACCATTGGAAACACAGATATTTACATTATAATTTATAACAGTAGCAAAAATTCAGGTATGAAAAAAAATTATGGTTTTGGGCCACCACAACATATAAAGGGTTGCAACATTAGGAAGGTGGAGAATCACTGGATTAAAACAACATGAAGTTGGAAAGGGGATTTGGTGATGATTGGAAAGAGGGAGAGATAAGAAGGGTAAATATGATCAAAATATATTATGCATGTATGAAACTGTCAAAGAATAATTAAATTATTTTTGAAGGAGCAATGTGCTAAACCTGCTGGTGGCCACAGACACTTCCTACTTCTCCTATGTGGGAGAAATTGAAGCCAGAAGACCAAACTCTCTGGACCCCTGAAAATAACTGTTTGAAACATTTCTGTTACACACACACACACACACACACACACACACACACACACACACACACACCAAAAACAACTTTCATGATACATGTGAAGTAATCTGTCCTGAATTTCTTTGAGATAACAACACAGTATCCTTACAACAGACTTTTTAACCCACACCATGCATTCCTCTGTGGAGAACACTCTTTGGACAGAGACAGGTACTCCTTTCTAATCACAACATGTACATGAGTGTAGTAAAGTGCTAAACACCATGGAGAATGTTCCTCAAGTCACAGACAATGTTCTACGGTTCACCTTACCCGCCTTATGGGAATTTCAGAGACCCTTGAGTGATATCAGGGACATGATGGTTCACTTCTTTGAGAAGTGATCACAGGTGGAGAAATGAAGGTTAACTAAGATGAGGAGTCATAAATTCCCACTCACCAGCTGTGCTGTTCTGAGATTAGAGGCATTTCTGCTCATTTACTTTTTGATGCTTTATGATAACCTTAGAGAGAACTTTCAATGTCTTTGTATTTATTATGTTGTAATCTCAACTCTTCCACCCCCTTCTCTAACCTGAATCACTTAAAACAAAATATTTGATTATTTTTGTAGCAGCATATTTTTAAACATAAAAGAACAAGTGGGTTATTTTCTTATAGTGCTACTGACAATTTAAAGACTGTTTTCCACCAAATTTTTCTTGTTACACCCACACTATCTTTCCTTCAATATTTCTTTCTTGTAAAAATATTTCCAACATAATGTAGGTATTCAGTAGATATACATACCCTTCATCAATCAAAACAGGTTGATTTGATTATACTGTGGAGACAAATGACACCAAATTGCAGTGGCCTACTGTGACAAGGGCTTTTTTCTTGCTCCTGATACAGTTAGTTCCCGCCTGTGTTGCTTGAGAACTCTGCTTCCTGTCACTTTATCATCACCCAGGGACCCAGCCTGAGAAAGCAGCTGGGATCTATGCTGGTCACAGCCACAGAGTAGAGACAGCATAGAAAAAGTACAACAGGCTGGCTCTTGAGCTTCTGCCTGGATGGGATGGACAAGTGTCCTCTGGATTGGATGGACTTGTGTTCCCTTCAGCTACATTTCTTTTGCTTTCACACGTCACATGGCCAAATCTAGCTCTGAAAAATAAGATAAATAGATACTCCTGTTTTGTAAATGGTATATTATACATGAGTAAATGTAGATGTAATTCTGAACAATTTTACTAAATAAGAAACACAGAGCCAAATGCAGAGTTAAAAGCCCAAGAGGTTAGAGCAGCAGCCAAGAGCTAAGACCAAGACTGCCTTCTTACCCCTCGCTGTGGCTGTTGTCCTTCCCTTCAGAAAGAGACTACTTCTTCTGTGTCTGTCTTTCTATTGACTTTCTGTTCTGCCTTCTCATTGGTTGTAAACCCAACCACATGACCTCCTCGTCACTGCCTGTCAATACAGACCTCCAGGTCTCCATGGTTGGTATTGAGATTAAAAGCATGTGCCTCCATGCTGGCTGTGTCCTTGAACACACAGAGATCTGTCTGTCATGTGATTGAGATTAAGGGTGTGTGCTACCACTGCCAGACTTCTGCTAAATGGCTTGCTATTAGCTCTGACCCCCAGGTAACTTTATTTATTAACATACAAATAAAATCACATTTCAGTACAAATAAAATATCACCATAAGTAAATGGTAACACATGAAATTGTGGCTATAGATATCTAATTTCATATTAAAATCCATAGAAAGAGAAGAAATTTAAAAACATGTAAAATCTGAGATTCAATGTCCCAAGCCACTATCTCAACCTTGGCTTGGTATGTTTGGTTAAAAGCTACTGGTGACACACTTTGTAGAAAAAAGGGGGGCATCATCTCATTACTGGTTATGTTTCAAACCACAGACAGTATGGTTGCCCATGTTCTTCATTTCTACCAAGGGCCTGAAAATCAAGAGCTAGTTGCAGCTGTAGAGCCTGTCCCACATGTGGTTGTGCAAAGGTAGTTACAATTCATTTTCACCCTTCTCCCTGGTTTATGGAAACAAGAAGCATGCTATTTGTTTTAAAACAAATACTGCACAGTGCAGAAAATATCATCTTAACTTAATAAACAATATGTGTATATGTCACACCTGTATTGTATTTGGAGTCATTTTTACAAGAGAAAAACATTGTGAGATTGAATTCAAGTGGTAGTAGTGAAAAACAATGAGGTTGGAAATTACGAAATTTCAGTATAATTTACAAATGAAGCAATTTAGTTGGTTGCCAACCATGCATGGGCTGTTGTAGGAAGGAGTACCTTCTCTCTGTTCCTGCTCATCTGTGTCAGTGTCCCTGTCAGAAATAAAGATGCTGAGACCCGATATACTACTATCTCCCTTATACTTTTTGGTTGCAAATTATTCTGCTTCTATTCTGAAAATTGTAGTAACTATATTAAAAGAATGACTTGTTTTCTGGCTATAATTTGTCTTTCTGTCCATGGAGTGATATAGAAACGATAGGATAAAAGGGTAGATTATTGAATCTACTTTAATCCAAAAAACTGAACAGTTAATCTCAAAATATTTTATATTGGTATGGATTTCAGTTTATTGATACAAATTTAAAGCTAATTTTGTTATACTGTATATATATTTCTATTCTTGTTTAAGATATTATGTTTATACAGTTCATTTAAAAATATAATGTATAGTTAAAAATACAAATTAATAGTCATGTATAATAGTCAAACTTGTAGTGATGTTAATTAGATTTTCTAGATATTTAGAGATATATTTCAATTAGGTAGGTGATCTTCAAACACCTCAAAGACATACCAAATATGGCATTTTAAATGTTTTAATAACTTAGACTTTTCTGGACAATGAGACATATCTGCTCTTGGCAGCACCAATTACTTCAAAGAGGATGATGGGCATTGAAGAAACTTGTTATGGAGTTTGCTTACAATGTGGAAAAGACTAGCCATTTGGGCAAGAAACTGCTCTTGCCTGGACTGCTTGACAGCATGTTATATAAACTGGATTGCATGACCCATAGGAAAATGACCACTGAACATGGCCAAAACAGGGCAAGATGGTCCTTCAGTTTCCTGCTTCACAGAAGAAACTGCTAGACATTCTGCAAGACACAGAGAAAAGTGAATGATGAATTGCCAAAATAGGTGAAGCAATCCTCCAAATTTTCTGCTTCACTGAAAACTATGCCAGAGGCTCTAGGCCTACAGGCTGAAGATGAATGTCCTGCTGGGGACCAGCCTCAACAGTTTCGGGGATCTGATGGATGGGATACCTGGAAGGTGCAGCAATGACTCAGAGACAGTGTTCGTGCAAGCTGACAGGTCACTTCGGGCTTCTGTAGTTGCTAAGTGGCTTTTCTGCTACAGTTTCTTTAGTTTCCCTTGCTTCTCTTAGCTTCTGCTTTTGCCCTGGTAACCTCAGTCTTTTCTTTCTTTCTTTCTTTCTTTCTTTCTTTCTTTCTTTCTTTCTTTCTTTCTTTCTTTCTTTCTTTCTTTCTTTCCTTCCTTCCTTCCTTCCTTCCTTCCTTCCTTCCTTCCTTCTTTCTTTCTTTCTTTCTTTCTTTCTTTCTTTCTTTTTCTTTCTTTTTTTAAAAAATTTTTATTTTGCAATACAATTCAGTTCTACATATCAGCCACAGATTCCCTTGTTCTCCCCCTCCCGCCCCCCTCACCTTCCCCCCAGCCCGCCCCCCATTCCAATCTCCTCCAGGGCAAAGCCTTCCCCACAGACTGAGATCAACCTGGTGGACTCAGTCCAGGTAGGTCCAGTCCCCTCCTCCCAGGCCGAGCCAAGGGACCCTGCATAGGCCCCAGGTTTCAAACAGCCGACTCATGCAATGAGCACAGGACCCAGTGCCACTGCCTGGATGCCTCCCAAACAGATCAGGCCAATCAACTGTCTCACCCACTCAGAGGGCCTAATCCAGTTGGTGACCCCTCAGCCATTGGTTCATATTTCATGTGTTTCTGTTTGTTTGGCTATTTGTCTTTGTGCTTTATCCGACCTTGGTCTCAACAATTCTCGCTCATATAAACCCTCCTCATTCTAGCTAATTGGACTCCCAGAGATCCACCTGGGGCCTAGTCATGGATCTCTGCATCCAGATCCCTCAGTAGTTGGATGAGGTTTCTAGCACGACAATTAGGGTGTTTGGCCATCCCATCACCAGAGTAGGTCAGTTCAGACTGTCTCTCGACCATTGCCAGCAGTCTGTTGTGGGGGTATCTTTGTGGATTTCTGTGGGCCTCTCTAGCACTTTATTTCTTCCTATTCTCATGTGGTCTTCATTTACCATGGTCTCCTATTCCTTGTTCTCCCTCTCTGTTGTTGATCCAGCTGGAATCTCCCACTCACCCAAGCTCTCTTTCCCTCGACCCTCGCCCTTCACTACCCTCACTCATGTCCAGGCTGTTCATGTAGATCTCATTCCATTTCTCTCTCATTGGGCGATCTCTGTGTCTTTCTTGGGGTCCTGTTTTCCAGGTAGCCTGCCTGGTGATGTGAGTAGCAGTCCAGTCATCCTTGTTCCACATCTAGTATCCTGTTAAGAGTGAGTACATACCATGTTTGTCTTTCTGAGTCTGGGATACCTCACTCAGGATGATTTTTTCTAGATCCATCCATTTGTCTACAAACCTCATGATGTCATTGTTTTTCTCTGCTGAGTAGTATTCCATTGTGTGGCTCTTTCTTAGAAAATTGGGAATCAATCTCCCCCAAGATCCAACTATACCACTCTTGGGCATATACCCAAGGAATGCTCAATCATACCACAAGGGCACTTGCTCAGCTATGTTCATATCAGCATTGTTTGTAATAGCCAGAACCTGGAAACAACCTAGATGCCCTTCAACTGAAGAATGGATAAATAAAATGTGGTACATATACACAATAGAACACTAGTCAGCAGAAAAAAACAATGACATCATGAAGTTTGCAGGCAAATGGATGGATCTAGAAAAAATCATCCTGAGTGAGGTAACCCAGACTCAGAAAGACAAACATGGTGTGTACTCACTCATAGGAGGATACTAGATGTAAAGCAGGGATGACTGGACTACTACTCACAACTCTGGGGAGGCTACAGAGAGATCAGGACCCCAGGAAAGACACGGGGATCACCCAATGACAGAAAAATGGATGAGATCTACATGGACAACCTGGATGTGTGTGGGGGTAATGAAGGGCAAGGGTCAAGGGAAAGAGAGCTTGGGGAGCTGGAGGTCCCAGCTGGATCAAGAACAGAAGGGAAGAACAAGGAATAAGAGACCATGGTAAAATGGAGACCACATGAGAATAAGAAGAAGCAGGGTTCTAAAGAGGTCCACAGAAATCCACAGGGATACCTCCACAATAGACTACTAACAACGGTCAAGACACAGCCCGAAATGATATACTCTGTTGATAGGATGGCCAAACACCCTAATTGCCGTGCTAGAAACCTCATCCAATGACTTAGGGAAATGGATGCAGAGATCCACGGCCAGGCCCCAGGTGGAGCTCTGGGAGTCCAATTGACGAGAAAGAGGAGGGTTTGTATGAGCAAGAATTGTTGAGACCAAGGTTGTAAAAATCACAGGGACAAAGAGCCAAACGAATGGAAACACAAGAACTATGAACCAATGGCTGAGGAGGCCACAGCTGAATCAGGCCCTCTAGATAAGTCAGACAGTTGATTAGATTGAACTGTTTGAGAGGCATCCAGGCAGTGGGACCGGGAACTGTCCTCAGTGCATGAGCTGGCTGTTTCGAACCTGGGGCTGATACAGAAACACTTAGCTCAGTCTGGAAGGAGGGGACTGGACCTGCCTGGACAGAATCTACAAGGTTAACTCAATCCTCAGGAGAGTCTTTGCAATAGAGGAGATGGGAATGGGGGGTGGGCTGGGGGAAGGCGGTGAGGGAAAAGTGGGAGAACAAGGGAATCCATGACTGACATGTATTAAAATTAAAATAAAAAATAAAATTTAAAAAGAAGGAAAGTCACTTTTGGGCTCCCATTGAGAAACACAGTGGAAATAGCACTCACATTGGTTCCCAGCAAGTGTAGTGCATTAGATGGAAGTGAAGCTATGGTTCTTCCCAGTTTAGTAAGCAGAACTGAGCTAGATATAGCCCATGTGTGTAGGAAGCACAGTTCTTTTGTTCTGAGCAGGCTCACTGTTCTGGCTGTAGAGGAAACATAGAAGAGTAGAAGAGTGCTTCTTTCTCAAAAGCAAGGTGTGTTTCTTGTAAGGCAAACCAGGGTTGAAATTCCCTTCCTAAACAGAGTTGAATCACATGCTGTCCTGTCCTTTTTTTTTTTTTTTTTTTTTTTTTTTTTTTTTTTTTTTTTTTTACAAGCAACAGTTCTTTTAGGTTGAGGAAAGTCACTGTTAGACACCCAATGAGATACCCAGGAGAAATAGCACTAATGTTTGTTCCCAGCAAGTGCAGTGTATTGGACGGAAGAGAAGCTACTGTTCTTGTCAGTTTCCTAAGCAGAGTTGAACTAGATATGGCCCGTGTGTGTAGGAAGCACACTTCTTTTGTTCTGAGCAAGCTCACTGTTCTGGTTGTATAGAAAACAGTAGAGTAGAAGAGTGCTCCTTTCCTAAAAGCAGAGTGTTTTTCTTGTAAGGCAACTCAAGGTAGAATTCCCCTTCATGAACGGGGTTGAATCACATGCTTCTGTCTTCTCCTACAAGCAAAAGATCTTTTTAGGTAAGGAAAGTCACTCTTGGGCTCCCACTGAGATACACAGTGGAAAAAGCACTAGTCTCTGTTCCCAGCCAGAACAGTGTATTGGATGGAAGAGAAGCTACTGTTCTTCTCATGTTCCAAAGGAGAGTTGAACTAGATATGGCCTGTGTGTGTAGGAAGCACAGTACTTTTGTTCTGAACAAGCAAACTGCTAGGCATGTTTTGGAAACACAGTAGAGTACAAGAGTGCTCCTACTCTAAAGGAGAGTGGGTTTCTTGTAAGGCAACTCAGTGTTGAATTGCCATTATGAATGGAGTTGAAACACAAGCTGTCTATTGTCTTATGAGCAACAGTTCTTTTTGGGTAAGAAAAATCACTATTGGGCTTCCTTGGAGACACACAGTGGAAATAGTGCTTGCGTGTGTTCTGGCAATTACAGTGCACTGGATGGAAGAGAAGCTAATGCTCTTCTCAGTTTCATAAGCAGAGTTGAACTAGATATTGTGTGTGTGTGTGTAGGAAGCACAGTTATTTTGTTCTGTGCCAGCTTGCTCTTCTGGCTGTATAGGAAACACAGTAGAGTAGAAGAGTGCTCCTTTCCTAAAAGCAGAGTGGTTTTTTTTTGCAAGGCAGGCTAGTGTTGATTTCCCTGCATGAACGGAGTTGATTCACATGGTGTCACTTGTCTTAGGAACAACAGATCTCTTTGGGTAAGGAGAATCACTATTGAGCTCCTATTGAGATACACAGTGGAAGTAGCCCTTGCATCTGTTACCAGCAGTACAGTGCATTGGATGGAAGAGAAGCTAATGTTCTCAGTTTCCCAAGGAGAGTTGAGCTAGACATGGCCCGTGTGTGTAGGAAGCACAGTTCTTTTGTTCTGAGCAAGATGACTGTTCTGGCTGTATAGAAAACACAGTAGAGTAGAAGAGTGCTCCTTTCTCAAAAGCAGAGTGTGTTTTTTGTACGGCAACTCATGGTTGAATTACGCTTCTTAAACAGAGTTGAATCACATGCTGCCTCTTGCCCTACTAACAACAGTTCTACTCAGGTACGAAGAGTCACTATTGGGCTCCAATTGAGATACACCATGGAAATAGCCCTAGCATCTGTTCTAAGCAAGTACAGTACATTGTGTAGCTAGAGTTTTCCTGCCTGACCCACAGTCAGGACAAATCTCTATCACCTGCCAGTCCCACAGCCTCATACCGGACCAAATAAACACAGAGACTTATATTGGTTACAAACTGTATGGCCGTGGCAGTCTTCTTGCTAACTGTGCTTATATCTTAAATTAGTCCATTTCTATAAATCTATACCTTGCCATGTAGCTCGTGGCTTACTGGCATCTTCATATGCTGTTTGTCATCGTGGCGGCTGGCAGTGTCTCTCTGACTCAGCCTTCCACTTCCCAGCTTTATTCTCCTCCTTGTCCCGCCTACACTTCCTGCCTAGCCAATGGCCAATCAGTGTTTTATTTATTGACTAATTAGCAACATGTTCACCATACAGAACATCCCACAGCAACATTGGATGGAAGAGAAGCTACTGTTCTTCTCAGTTTGCTAAGAGGAGGTGAACTAGATATGATCAGTGTTTGTAGGAAGCACAGTTCTTTTGAAATCAGCAAGAACACTGTTCTTATTGTATAGGAAAAACAGTAGAGGAGAAGAGGGCTCTGTTTTGAAAAGTAGAGTGTGTTTCCTGTAAGTAAACTCATTGTTGAAGTCCCCTTCATAAACGGAGCTGAATCACATGCTATCTCTTGTCCTAGGACCAACATTTCTGTTCTGGTAGGAAAGTCATAATTGGGCTCCCATTGAGTTAAAGTGGAATGAGACCTCGAGTCTGTTCCCCACAAGCACAGTGCATTCGATGGAAGAAAAGCTACTGTTCTTCTCAGTTTCCCAAACAAAGTTGAACTCCATATGGCCCTTGTGAGTAGGAAGCACAGTTCTGTTGTTCTGAGTCAGCTCACTCTTCTGGCTGTAAAGGAAACATGAAGAGTAGAAGAGTGCCCCTTTCTTAAAAGCAGAGGGTGTTTCTTGTAAGGCAAGTCATGGTTGAATTTGCCTTCCAAATTTGAGTTGAATCACATGCAGTCTCTTGTTTTATAAGAAACAGTTCCTATAGAATAAAGAAAGTCATTATTGGGCTCCCATTGATTTACAAGGTTTACGTAGCCCTCACATCTGTTCCCAGCAAGTACAGTGAATGGGATGGAAAAGAAGTTACTGTTGTTCTCAGTTTCCTAAGGAGAGTTGAACTAGATTTGACCCATGTGTGGAGGAAGCAAAGTTCTTTTGTTCTGAGCAAGCTCAAAGTTCTGGCTCTATAGGAAACACAGTAGAGTAGAAGAGTTCTCCTTTCTCAAAAGTAGAGTGTGATTCTTGAAAGGCATCAGGGTTGAATTCCACTTCATAAACGGAGTTGAATCCAATCCTGTCTCTTGTCCTATGAGGAACAGTTCTTTTCAGGTAAGGAAAGTCACTATTAAGCTCCCATTGAGATACACAGTTGATGTAGCCCTCACATCTGTTCCTAGTAATTACAGATCATTGGATGGGGAGAAGCTACTGTTGTTGTCAGTTTTCTAAGCAGAGTTAAACTAGATATGGCACATGTGTGTAGGAAGCACAGTTCTTTTGTTCTGAGCAGGCTCACTGTTCTGGCTGTATAGGAAACACAATAGAGTAGAAGAGTACTCTTTTTTTTAAGGAAACTCAGTGTTGAATTTTCCTACATAATAGGAGTTGAATCACATGCTGTGTCTTGTCGAATGAGCAACTATTCTTTTCAGGTAAGGAAAGTCACTATTGGGCTCTCATTGAGATTCACTGTGGAAATAGCCCTAATGTCATTTACCAGGAAGTACAGTGCCTTGGCGGGAAAGAAGCTACTGTTGTTCTCAGTTTCCTAAGGAGAGTTGAACTAGATATGACCCGTGTGAGTAGGAAGCACAGTTCTATTGTTCTTACCAAACTCACTGCTCTGGCTCTACAGAAAACTCAGTAGAATAGAAGAGAGCACTTTTCTCAAAAGCAGAGTTTGTTTCTTGTAAGGCAACTCAGTGTTGATTTCTCCTTCATACATAGAGTTGAATCCCACTGTCTCTTTTCCTATGAGCCACAACAGTTCTTTTCGAGTAAGGAAAGTTACTAATGTACTCCCATTGAGATACATAGTGCAAATAGCACCGGCCTCTATTTCCAGTAAGAACAGTGCATTGAATATAAGAGAAGCTACGATTCCTCTCAGTTTCCTAAGCAGAATTGAACTAGATATGGCCTGTGTGTGCAGGAAGTACAGTTCTTTTGTTCTCAGCAAGCTCACTGTTCCAGCTCTATAGGAAACACAGTAGAATAGAAGAGTGCTCCCTTCTCAAAAGCAGAGTGATTCTTGTAAGGCAAGTCAGTGTTTATTTCCCCTTCATACATGAAGGTGAATCTCATGACATCTCTTGTCCTACCAGCAACAATTCTTTTAGGTAAGAAAAGTGACTATTGTGGTGGCTTTGTGATACACAGTGCAAATAGCCCTCGGGTCTGTTCCCAGCAAGTACAGTGTATTTGATGTAAGAGAAGCTACGGTTCCTCTTAGTTTCCTAAGCAGAGTTGAACTAGATATGGCCCATGTGTGTAGGAAGTACATTTCTTTTGCTCTAAGCAAGCTCACTACTTTGGCTCTATAGGAAACACAGTAGAGTAGAAGAGAGCTCCTTTTTAAAAAGCAGAGTATTTTTCTTGTAAGGCAAATCAATGTTAATTTTCGCTTCACAAATGGATTTGAATCCCATGATGTCTCTTGTCGTACGAGCAACAGTTCTTTTCAGGTAAAGAAAGTCACTATTGGGCTCCCATTGAGATACACAGTGCAAATAGAACCCGCGTCCATTTCAAGTAAGTAGAGTGCATTGGATGTAGGAGAAGTTACAGTGACTTTCCTGACCAGAAAAGAAGTGTTGCTCATAGGACCAGAAACTCCATGTGGTTCAACTCCATTTATGAAGGGGAATTCAACACAAGCTCGCCTTATGTAACACACACTCTGCTTTTGAGAAAGGAGCACTCTTCTACTCTATTGTGTTTCCTATAGGGCCAGAACAGTGAGCTTGCTCAGAACAAAAGAACTGTGATTCCTACACACACCTGCCATATCTAGTTCAACTCTGCCTTGGAAACTGACAAGAACAGTAGCTTCTCTTCTGTCCAATACACTGGGCTTGCTGGAAACAAACCTCAGTGGTATTTGCACTGTGTATGGCAATGGGAGTGCAATAGTGACTTTCCTGACTAGAATAGAACTCTTGTTCTTAGACCCTAAAACTGCATGTGATTCAACTCCGTTTATGAAGGGGTATTCAAAACTAGTTCGCCTTACAAAATAGACACTTTGCATTTGAGAAAGGACCACACTTCTACTCTACTGTTTTTCCTATAGGGCTAGAACAGTCAGCTTGCTCAAAACCAAAGAACTTTGATTCACGCAAACATGGGCATATCTAGTTCAACTCTGCTTAGGACACTGACAAGAAGAGTAGCCTCTCTTCAGTTAATATACTGCATTTGCTGGAAACAGACGCGAGTGCTATTTGGACTCTGTATGGCAATGGGAGCACAATAGTGAATTTACTGACCAGAAAAGAACTTCTGCTTGTATGACCAGAAACTGCATGTGATTCAACTCCGTTTATGAAGGGGAATTAAACACTAGCTCTTGTTACAAGAAACACACTCTGCTTTTGAGAAAGGAGCACTCTTCTACTCTACTGTGTTTCCTGTGGGGCCAGAACAATGAGCTTCCTCAGAACAAAAGAAGTGTGCTTCCTACACACACTGGCCATATCTAGTTCAATTCTGCTTAGGAAATACCTGACAAGAATAGTAGCTTCTCTTCCATCCAATACACTGTCCTTGCTGGGAACAGCCACTAGTGCTATTTGCACTGTGTTTGTCAATGGGAGTGCAATAGTGACTTTCCTGACCAGAAAAGAACTGTTGCTTGTATGACCAAAAATTGCATGTGATTCAACTCAGTTTATGAAGGGGAATTCAACAATGGCTCACCATATGAGATACACACACTGCTTTTGAGAAACGACCACACTTCTACTGTACCTTTTTTCATATAGGGCCAGAATACTGAGCTTGATCAGAACAAAAGAACTGTGGTTCCTACACACACCGGCCATATCTAGTTCAACTCTGCTTAGGAAACTGACAAGAATAATACCTTCTCTTCCATCGAAAACACTGCAATTGATGGGAACAGACATGAGTGCTTTTTGCACTGTGTTTGGCAATGGGAGCCCAATAGTGACTTTCCTGACCATAAAAGAACTCTTGATCATAGGACCAGAAACTCCATGTGATTCAACTCTGTTTATGAAGCAGAATTCAACACTAGCTTGCTTTTCGAGAAACATACTCTGCTGTTGAGAAAGGAGCATACTTCTACTCTACTGTTTTTCCTATAGGGCCAGAACAATGAGCTTGCTCATAAAAAAGAACTATGCTTTCTACACACATGGGCCATATCTAGATAAACTCTGCATAGGAAAGTGACAAGAACAGTAGTTTATCTTCCTTACAATACTCTGCACTTGCTGGGAAGAGATGTGAGTGCTATTTGCACTGTGTATGCCAATGGGAGCGCAATATTGACTTTTCTGACCAGAAAAGAATTCTTGCTCATAGGATCAGGAACTGCAGGTGATTCAACTCCATTTATGAAGGGGAATTCAACACTAGCTTGCCTTACAAGAAACACACTCTTTTTTGGAGAAAGGAGCACTCTTCTACTCTACTGAGTTTTGTATAGGGCCAAAACAGTAAGCTTGCTCAGAACAGAAGAACTGTGCTTCCTACACATGGGCCATATCTAGTTCAACTCTGCTTAGAAAACTGACAAGAACAGTAGCTTCTCTTCAGTCCAATACACTACACTTGCTGGGAACAGTTGCGAGTGCCTTTTGCACTGTGTATGACAAAGGGCATGCAATATTGACTTTTCTGACCAGAAAAGAACTCTTGCCTGTAGAATCAGAAACTCCATGTGATTCAACTCCATTTATTAAGGGGAATTCAACACTAGCTCGCCTTACAAGGAACACCCTCTGCTTTTCAGAATGGAGCACACTACTACTCTATTGTTTTTCTTATGGGGCCAGAACAGTGAGCTTGCTCAGAACAAAAAAACTGTGCTTCCTACAAACACAGGCCATATCTAGTTCAACTCTGACTAGGAAACTGACAAGAACAGTAGATTCTCTTCCATCCAACACACTGCACTTGTTGGGAACAGACACCAGTGATTTTTACACCATATATGGCAATTGGAGCACAATAGTGACTTCCTGACGAGAAAGGACCTCTTGCTCTTAGGACAAGAAACTCCAGGTGATTCAACTCCGTTTATGAAGGGGAATTCAACATGGGCTCACCTTATGAGAAACACACTCTGCTTTTGAAAAAGGAGAACTCTTCTACTTTGCTATGTTTCCAAATCAGCCAGAACAGTGAGCTTGCTCAGAACAAAAGAACTGTGCTTCTTACACACACTGGCCATATCTAGGTCAATTCTGCTTAGGAAACTGACAAGAACAGTAGCTTCTCTTCCATGCAATACACTGTCCTTACTGGGAACAGACACGAGTTCTATTTGCACTGTGTTTGTCAATGGGAGCACAATAGTGACTTTCCTGACAAGAAAAGAACTGTGGCTCATACAACCAAAAACTGCATGTGATTTTACTCCCTTTATGAAGGGGAATTCAACACAAGCTCGTCTTATGAGAAACATACTCTGCTTTTAAGAAACGACCACCTTTCTTCTCTAGTGTTTTTCCTATAGCCCCAGAACAGTGAGCTTGCTCAGAATAAAAGAACTGTGATTCCTACACAAACGGGACATATCTAGTTCAACTTTGCCTAGGAAACTGACAAGAACATTGTCTTCTCTTCTGTCCAACACACTGGACTTGCTAGGAACAGACATGCGGGCTATTTACACTGTGTATGGCATTTGGGAGTGCAATAGTGACTTTTCTGACCAAAAAAGAATTCTTTCTCATGGGACCAGGAACTGCAGTTGATTCAACTCCGTTTATGGAGGGGAATTTAACACTAGCTTGCCTTACGAGGAACACACTCTCCTTTTGAGAAAGGAGCACTCTTCTACTCTACTGAGTTTTCTATAGGGCCAAAACAGTGAGTTTGTTGAGAACAAAAGAACTGTGCTTCATACTGAGACGGACCATATCTAGTTCAACTCTGCTTAGGAAACAGACAAGAACAGTAGTTTCTCTTCCATCCAATACACTGTACTTGCTGGGAACAGACTCCAGTGCTATTTACACAGTGTATGGCAATGGGAGCGCAATTGTGACTTTCATTACCAGAAAAGAACTCTTACTCCTAGGACCAGAAACTGCATGTGATTCAACTCCATTTAGGACTGGGAAACAAATACTAGCTCGCCTTACAAGAAACACACTCTGCTTTTGAGAAAGGAGCACTCTTCTACTCTACTGTGTTTCCTATAGGGCCAGAACAGTGAGCTTGCTCAGAACAAAAGAAGTGTGCTTCCTACACACACGGGCCATATCTAGTTCAACTCTGCTTAGGAAACTGACAAGAACAGTAGCTTCCCTTTTGTCCAATACACTGAATTTGCTGGGAATAGTCGCAAGTGTTATTTGCACTTTGTGTGGCAATGGGTGCACAATAGTGACTTTCCTTACCAGAAAAGACATCTTGCTGGTAGACCAGAAACTGCATGTGTTTCAACTCCATTGATGAAGGGGAATCCAACACTAGCTCACCTTATGAGAAACACACTTTGATTTTGAGAAAGGAGCACTCTTCTAATCTTCTGTGTTTCCTAGGGGGCCAGAACAGTGAGGTTGGTCAGAACCAAAAAACTGTGAGTCTTACACACACAGGCCATATCTAGTTCAACTCTGCTTAGGAAACTGACAAAAACAGTAGCTTCTCTCCGTCCAATACACTGCACTTGCTGGGAACAGTTGCGAGTGCTATTTGCATTGTGTATGACAATGGAAATGCAATATTGACTTTCCAGACCAGAAAAGAACTCTTGCCCATAGGACCAGAAACTCCATATGTTTCAACTCCATTTATGAGAGGGAATTCAACACTAGCTCGCCTTACAAGGAACACACTCTCCTTTAAGAGAAAGGAGCACTCTTCTACTCTACTGAGTTTTCTATAGGGCCAAAACAGTGAGTTTGTTGAGAACAAAAGAACTGTGCTTCATACTCAGACGGACCGTATCTAGTTCAACTCTGCTTAGGAAACAGACAAGAACAGTAGTTTCTCTTCCATCCAATACACTGCACTTGCTGGGAACAGACTCCAATGCTATTTACACAGTGTATGACAATGGGAGCGCAATTGTGTCTTTCATTACCAGAAAAGAACTCTTACTCCTAGGATCCGAAATTCCATGTGATTCAACTCCGTTTTTAAAAAGGAATTTAACACTAGTTTGCCTTATGAGAAACACACTCACTTTTGAGAAAGGAGAGCTCTTTTTCTCTTCAATGTTTCCTATAGGGCCAGAACAGTGAGTTTCCTCAGAACGAAATAAGTGTGCTTCCTACACACCAGCCCTATGTCATTCAATTCTGCTTAGGAAACTGACAAGAACAGTAGCTTCTCTTCCATCCAATACACTGTGCTTGCCGGGAACAGACGCTAGTGCTATTTGCACTGTTTATGGCAAAGGGAGCACAATAGTGATTTTACTGACCAGAAAATCTCTTCCTTTTAGAACCAGAAATTCCATGTGATTCAACTCCGTTTATGATGGGAAATTCAACACTAACTTGCCTTACAAGATAAACACTCTGCTTTTGAGAAAGGAGCACTCTTCTACTCTACTGTGTTTCCTATAGGGCCAGAACAGTGAGCTTGCTCAGAAGAAAAGAACTGTGCTTCCTACACACATGGGCCATATCTAGGTCAACTCTGCTTAGGAAACTGACAAGAACAATAGCTTCCCTTCTGTCCAATATACTGCACTTGCTGGGAAGAGACGCGAGTGCTATTTACACTATGTATATCAATGGGAGCACAATAGTGACTTTACTGACCAGAAAACAACTCTTGCTCATAGAACCAAAATCTGCATGTGATTCAACTCTGTTTATGAAGCGGAATTCAACACTAGCTCACCTTACGAGAAACACACTCTGCTTTTGAGAACGGAGCACTCTTCCACTCTACTGAGTTTCCTATTGAGCCAGAATTGTGAGTTTGTTCAGAACAAAAGTACTGTGCTTCATACTCACACGTACCATATCTAGTACAACTCTGCTTAGGAAACTGACAAGAACAGTAGTTTCTCTTCCATCCAATACACTGCACTTGCTGGGAACAGATGCCAGTGTTATTTACACATTGTATATCAATGGGAGCGCAATTGTGACTTTTCTTACCAGAAAAAAATTCTTGCTCCTAGGACCAGATACTCCATGTGATTCAAATCCATTTTTGAAGGGGAATTCAACACTAGTTCGCCTGTTGAGAAACACTCTCACTTTTGAGAAAGAAGAACTCTTCTACTTTACTTTTTCCTATAGGGCCAGAATATTAAGATTCCTCAGAAAAAATGAACTGTGCTTCCTACACAAACTGGCCATATGTAGTTCAGTTCTGCTTAGGAAACTGACAAGAACAGTAGCTTCTCTTCCATCCAATACACTGTCCTTGCTGGGAACAGACATGAATGGTATTTGCATTTTGTTTCGCTATGGTACACAATAGTGACTTTCCTGACCAGAAAAGAATTGTTGCTCTAAGGACCAGAATGTGCATGTGATTCAACTCCGTTTATGAAGGGGAATTCAACACTAGCTTGCCTTAGGAGATACACACTCTACTTTTAAGAAACGACCACACTTCTACTCTACTGTTTTTCTTAAAGGGCCAGAACAGTGAGCTTGCTCAGAATAAAAGAACTGTGCTTCCTACATACACGGGCCATATCTAGTTCAACTCTGCATAGGAACCTGACAAGAACATTATCTTCTCTTCTGTCCAATACACTTAACTTGCTAGGAACCGACTTGAGTACTGTTTACATTGTGTATGGCAATGGGAGCGCAATAGTGACTTTGCAGACCAGAAAACAACTCTTGCTCATAGGACCAGAATCTGCAGGTGATTCAACTCAGTTTATGAAGGGGAATTCAACACTAGCTCGCCTAATGAGAAACACATTCTGCTTTTGAGAAAGGAGCACTCTTTTACTCTACTGAGTTTCCTATTGATCCAGAATTGTGAGTTTGTTCAGAACAAACGACCTGTGCTTCATACTCCCACGGACGATATCTACTTCAATTGTGCTTAGGAAACTGACAAGAATAGGAGTTTCTCTTCTGTCCAATACACTGCACTTGGTACGAATAGACGCCAGTGCTATTGACACAGTGTATGGGAATGGAGCTCAATTGTGACTTTCTTTAGCAGAAAAGGACTCTTGCTTGTAGGACCAGAAACTGCATGTGATTCAACTCTGTTTATTAAGGGGAATTCAACACTAGCTCGCCTTACAAGGAGCCCACTCTGCTTTTGAGAAAGGAGCACTCTTATGCTCTACTGAGTTTACTATAGGGCCAAAACAGTGAGCTTGCTCAGAACAGAAGAACTGTGCTTCCTACACACTGGCCATATCTACTTCAACTCTGCTTAGGAAACTGACAAGAACAGTAGCTTCTCTTATGTCCAATACACTGCACTTTCTGGGTACAGATGCGAGTGCTATTTGCACTGTGTATGGCAATAGGAGCGCAATAGTGACTTCCTGATCAGAAAATAACTGTTGCCCTAAGGACCAGAAACTCCATGGGATTCAACTCCGTTTATGAAGTGGAATTGAACACTAGCTTACCTTATGAGAAACACACTCTTATTTTGAGAAAGGAGAACTCTTCTACTCTACTATGTTTCCAATAGGGCCAGAACAGGGAACTTGCTCAGTACAAAAGAACTGTGCTTCCTACACAAACTGGCCATATCTAGTTCAATTCTGCTTAGGAAACTGACAAGAACAGTAGCTTCACTTCCATACAATACACTGTCCTTTTTGGGAACAGACAAGAGTGCTATTTGCAATGTGTTTGTCAATGGGAGTGCAATAGTGACTTTCCTGATGAGAAAAGAATTGTTGCTTGTAGGGCCACAAAATACATATGATTCATCTCTGTTTTTGTAAAGGAAATTCAACACTAGATTGCCCTACAAGAGACACACTCTGCTTTGGAGAAAGGAGCACTCTTCTACTCTACCCTGTTTCCTATAGGGCCAGAGGAGTGAGCTTGCTCAGAACAAAAGATCTGTGGTTCCTACACACACCATCATATCTAATTCAACTCTGCTTAGGAAACTGACAAGATCAGTAGCTTCTGTTCTGTCCAATACACTGCACTTGCTGGGAACAGATGCAAGAACTATTAAAACTCTGTATGGCAATGGGAGCGCAATAGTGACTTTCAAGACCAGAAAAGAACTCTTGCTTTTAGGACCATAAACTGCATGTGATTGAACTATGTATATGAAGGGGAATTAAACACTAGCTTGCCTTTTGAGAAACACACTCTGCTTTTGAGAAAGAAGCACTCTTCTACTCTCCTCTGTTTCCTATAGTGCCAGAACTTTGTGCTTGCTCAGAACAACAGAACTGTGCGTCCTACACACATGGGCCATATCTAGTTCAACTCTGCTGAGGAAACTGACAAGAACAGTAGCTTCTCTTCCATCCAATATACTGCACTTGCTGGGAACAGACGTAAGTGCTATTTGCACTGTGTATGGCAAAGGGTGCACAAGAGTGACTTTTTTTTCCTGAAAAGAACTGTTACTCCTAGAACCAAAAATTGCATGCAGTTCAACTTGGTTCATGAAGGGGAATGCAGCACTCGATGGCTTCACAAGAAAAGCACTCTGCTTTTCAGAAAGGAGCACTCTTCTACTCTCCTGTGATTCCTGTAGAGCCATAACAGTGAGCTCTTCCTCAGAACAAAAGAACTGTGCTTCCTACACACACGGGCCATATCTAGTACAACTCTGCTTAGGAAACTGATAAGAACAGTAGCTTCTCTTCCATCCAATAAACTGGACTTGCTAGGAACAGATGCGAGTGTTATTTGTACTGTGTATGTCAATGGGAGCAAAATAGTGACTTTCCTGACCAGAAAAGAACTCTTGCTTGTAGGACCAGAAACTGCATGTGATTCATCGCCTTTTATGAAGGGGAATTCAACTCTTGCTTGCCTTATGAGAAATACACTCTGCTTCTCTACTGTCCAATACACTGCACTTGCTGGGAACAGACTCGAGTGCTATTTGTACTGTGTATGGCAATGGGAGCACAAGAGTCACTTTCTTAACTGAAAAGAACTGTTGATCCTAGGACCTGAAACTGCATGTGGTTCAACTCCATTTTTGGAGGGTAATTCAGCACTATCTCACCTTATGAGAAACATACTTTGCTTCTGAGGATGGAGCACTCTTCTACTCTCCTTTGTTTCCTATAGAACCTGAACAGTGAGCTTGCTCAAAACAAAAGAACTGTGCTTCCTAAACTCACTGGCCATAACTACTTCAACTCTGCATAGGAAAGTGACAAGTACAGTAGCTTTTCTTCCGTCCAATACACTGCACTTGCTGGGAACAGACGCAAGTGCTATGTGCACTGTGTATGGCAATGGGAACAAGAGTGACTTTTTTTTTTAACCTGAAAAGAACTGTTGCTCCTAGTACCAGAAACTGCATGGGATTCAACTCGGTTCAAGAAGGGGAATGCAGCGTTCACTGGCTTCACGAGAAAAACACTCTGCTTTTCAGAAAGGAGCACTCTTCTACGCTCCTGTGATTCTGGTTGAGCCATAACAGTGAGCTTGCTCAGAACCAAAGAACTGTACTTCCTACACACAGGGGCCAATCTAGTTCAACTCTGCTCAGGAAACTGATAAGAACAGTAGGTTCTCTTCTGTCCAATACACTGTGTTTTCTGGGAACAGACTGAAGTGCTATTTGCACTCTGAATGGCAATCGCAGCGCAAGAATTACTTTAATACCTGTAAAGAACTGTTGACCCTAGGAACAAAAATTGCATTTGATTCAACTTCATTTATGAAGCGGATTTCAGCACTAGCTCATCTTATGAGAAACACACTCTGCTTTTGAGAAAGGAACACACTTCAGCTGTACTGTGTTTCCAATAGGGCCAGAATAGTGAGCTTGCTCAGAACAAGAGAAATGTGCTTCCTCCACACATGGTTCCTATCTAGTTCAACTCTGCTTAGGAAAGTGACAATAACAGTAGATTCTCTTCGGTCCAATACACTCAGAACAAAAGAACTGTGCTTCCTAAACTCACTGGCCATAACTACTTCAACTCTGCATAGGAAAGTGACAAGTACAGTAGCTTTTCTTCCGTCCAATACACTGCACTTGCTGGGAACAGACCCCAGTGCTTTTTCCACGGTATACTGCAATGGGAGCACAATAGCGACTTTCCTGACTATTAAAGAACTGTTGCTCATATGCCCAGAAACTGCATGTGATTCAACTCAGTTTATAAAGAGGAATTCAACACTAACACACCTTACAAGAAACACACACTGCTTTTGAGAAAGGAGCACACTTCAACTATACTGTGTTGAAGTAGATATGGCCCGTGTGTGTAGGAAGCAGAGTTCTTTTGTTCTGAGCAAGCACACTGTTCTAGCACTATAGGAAACACAGTAGTGTAGAAGAGTGCTCCCTTCTGAAAAGAAGAGTGTGTTTCTTGTAAGGCGAGCTATTGTTCATTTCCCCTTCATAAACGGAGTTGAATCACATGCAGTTTCTGGTCCTATGAGCAAGAGTTGTTTTCTGGTAAGGAGAATCACTAGTGTGCTCCCATTGCCATACACTGTGCAAACAGAACTCACGTCTGTTCCCAGGAAGCACAGTGTATTGGACTGAAAAAAAGCTACTGTTCTTGTCAGTTTCCTAAGCTGAGTTGAACTAAATATGGTCGTGTATGTAGGAAGCACAGTTCTTTGATTCTGAGAAAGCTCACTGTTCTGGCCCTATAGGAAACACAGTACAATAGAAGAGTGTGCATTTCCGCAATTCAGAGTGTGCTCCTTGTAAGGCAAGCTAGTGTTGGTCCCCTTCATAAACGGAGTTGAATCACAGGCAGTTTCAGGTCCTATGAGCAAGAGTTGTTTTCTGGTAAGGAATGTCACTAGTGCGATCACTTTGTCATACACTGTGCAAACAGCACTCGCGAATGTTCCCAGCAGGTACAGTGTATTGGACGAAAGTGAAGCTACAGTTCATGTCAGTTTCCTAGGCAGAGTTGAACTAGATATTGCCCGTGTGTGTAGTAAGCATGGTTCTTTTGTTCTGAGCAAGCTCACTGTTCTGCCCATATAGGAAACACAGTAGAGTAGAAGAGTGCTTCTTTCTCAAAAGCAGAGTGTGTTTCTTGTAAGGTGAGCTAGTGTTGTTTTCCCCTTCATCAACAGAGTTAAATCACATGCAATTTCTGGTCCTATGAACAAGAGTTGTTCCCTGGTAAGGAAATTCACTAGTGTGCTTCTTTGCCATACACAGTGCACATAGCACTTGTGTCTGTTCGCAGCAAGTACAGTGTACTGAACAGAAGAGAAGCTACTGTTCTTGTCAGTTTCCTAAGCAGAGTTAAACTAGATATGTCCCTTGTGTGTAGGAAGCACAGTTCTTTTGTTCTGAGCAAGCTCACTGTTCAGGCCCTATAGGAAACATAGTATAGTAGAAGAGTACTCCTTTCTCAAAAGCAGAGTGTACTTCTTGTAAGGAAAGCTGGTGTTGGTTTCCCCTTCATACATGGAGTTGAATTACATGCTGTTTCTGGTCAAAAGAACAAGAGGTTTTATCTGGTACGGAGAGTCACTAATGTGTTCCCATTGCCATACACAGTACAAATAGAACTCGCATCTGCACCCAGGAAGTACAGTGTATTGAACGCTAGAGAAGCTACTGTTCTTGTCAGGTTTCTAAGCAGAGTTGAACTAGAAATGGCCTGTGTGTGTAAGAAGCACAGTTCTTTGTTCTGAGCAAGCTTACTGTTCTTGCCCTATAGGAAACACAGTAGAGTAGAAGAGTGCTTCTTTCTCAAAAGCAGAGTGTGTTTCTTGTAAGGCAAGCTTGTGTTGGTTTCCCCTTCATAAACAGAGTTGAATCATATGCAGTTTCTGGTCCTATGAGTAAAAGTTTTTTTCTGGTAAGGAGAGTCACTTGTTCGCTTCCATAACCATACACAGTGAAAATAGCTCTCACGTCTTTTTTCAGCAAGCACCTTGTATTGGACAGAAGAGAAGCTATTGATCTTCTCAGTTTTTTAAGCAGAGTTGAACTAGATATGACCCATGTTTATTTGAAGCACAGTTCTTTTTTTCTGAGCAATCTCACTGTTCTGGCCCAGTAGAATACAGTAGAATAGAAGAGTGCTCTTCTCTCAAAAGCAGAGTGTGTTTCTTGTAAGGCGAGCTAGTGCTTGTTTCCCATTCATAAACGGAGTTGAATCACAAGCAGTTTCTGGTCCTATGAGCAACAGTTGTTTTCAGGTAAGGAAAGTCATTATTGCTCTCCCATTGCCATACACAGTGCAAATAGCTGTCGCCTTCTTTCCCAGTACGTACAGTGTATTGGACTGAAGATAAGATGCTGTTCTTGTCAGTTTCCTAAGCAGAGTTGAGGTAGATATGGCCCATGTGTGTAGGAAGCACATTTCTTTTGTTCTGAGCAAGCTCACTGTTTCTCGCACTGTAGGAAACAGAGTAGAGTAGAAGAGTGCTCTTTTCTCAAAAGCAGAGTGTTTTTTTCCTGTAAGGTGAGCTAGCAGTTGTTTCCCAATCATATATGGAGTTGAATCACATGCAGTTTCTGATTCAAAGAGCAAGAGTTGTTTTCTGGTAAGGAAAGTCACTAGTGTGCTCCCATGGCCATTTACAGTGCAAATAGCTCTCGTGTCTGTTCCCTGTTTGTGTAGTTTATTGGACTGAAGAGAAGCTACTGTTCTTGTCAGTTTCCTAAGCCGAGTTGAACTAGATATGGCCTATGTGCGAAGGAATCACAGTCCTTTTACTCAGAGCAAGCTCACTGTTCTGGCCCTATAGGAAACACAGTTGAGAAGAAGAGTGGTCCTTCTCAAAAGCACAGTCTTTTTATTATAAGGGGAGCTAGTGTTTGTTTCCCATTCATAAACAGAGTTGAATCACATGCAGGTTCTGGTCCTATGAGCAAGAGTTGTTTTTTGGTAAGGAAAGTCACTATTGCTCTCCCTTTGACATACACAGTGCAAATAGCGCTTGCATCTGTTCCCAGCAAGTACAGTGTATTGGATTGCAGTGAAGCTACTGTTCTTGTCAGTTTTTTAAGCAGAGCTGAACTAGATATGGCCTATGTGTGTAGGAAGCTCAATTCTTTTGTTTTGAGCAAGCTCCCTGCTCTGGCCCTGTTGGAAACAGTGTAGAGTAGAAGATTGCTCTTTTGTCAAAAGCAGAGTGTTTTTCTTATAGTGTTGGTTTTCACTACATAAACGGAGTTGAATCTCAGACAGCTTCTGGTCCGGTGTGCAAGCGTTGTTTTCTGGTAAAGAAAGTCACTTTTGTGCTCCCATTGCCATACACAGTGTAAATAGCATTTGCCGCTGTTTCCAGTAGGTGCTATGTATTGGACTGAAGTGAAGCTACTGTTCTTGTCAGTTTTTTACGCAGAGCTGATCTAGATATGGCCCATGTTTGTAGGAAGCGCAGTTCTTTTGTTCTGTGCAAGCTCACTGTTCTGGCCCTACAGGAAAAAGAGAGTAGTAGACGAGTGCTCTTTTCTCAAAAGCAGAGTGTGTTTCTTGTAAGACAAACTAGTGTTGGCTTCCACTCCATAAATGCAGTTTAATCATTTACAGTTTCTGGTCTTATGATCAAGAGTTGTTTTCTGGTAAGAAAAGTCATGATTGCTCTCCCATTGCCATACACAGTGTAAATAGCCCTCGCATGTGTTCCCTGATAGTACAGTGTATTGGACCAAAGAGAAGCTACTGTTCTTGTCAATTTCCTAAGAAGAGCTGAATTAGATATGGCTCATGTGTGTAGGAAGCACAGTTCTTTTGTTTTGAGCAGTCTCACTGTTCTTGCCCTATAAGAAAGAGAGTAGAGTAGAAGAGTGCTCTTTTTTCAAAAGCAGAGTGTTTTTCTTGTAAGGCTAGATAGTGTTGAATTCCCCTTCATAAAGGGAGTTGAATCACATGTAGTTGCTTGTCCTATGAGCAAGAGTTGTTTTCTGGTAAGTAAAGTCACGTTTCACCTCCTTTGCTATACACAGTGCTAATGGCATGCACCTCTGTTCCCAGCAATTGCAGTGTATTGGAAGAAAGAGAAGCTACTGTTTTTGACAGGTTCCTAAGCAGGTTTTACCTAATATAGCCTGTGAGGGTAGGAAGCAGAGTTCTTTTGTTCCGAGCAAGCTCGATCTTCTGGCCCTATATGAATCAGAGTAGAGTAGAAGAGTGCTCTATTCTCAAAAGCAGAGTGTGTTTCTTGTAAGGCGAGCTAGTGTTGGTTTCCCATTCATAAACGGAGTTGAATCACATGCAGTTTCTGGTCCTACGACCAAGAGTTTTTGTCTGTTAAGTATAGTCACTATTGTGCTCCCTTTGCCATACACAGTGCAAATAGCACTCGCCTCTGTTTCCAGCAAGTACAGTGTATTGGATGGAAGAAGATACTGTTCTTGTCAGTTTCCTAAGCAGAGTTGAACTAGATATGGCCCATGTTTGTAGGTAGCACAGTTCTTTTGTTCTGAGCAAGCTCACTGTTCTGGCCCTATAGGAAACACAGTGGAGTAGAAGAGTGCTCCTTTCTCAAAAGCAGGGTGTGTTTCTTGTATTGTGCTTCCATTGCCATACACAGTGCAAATAGCACTTGCGTCTGTTCCTAGCAAGTACAGTATATTGGACTGAAGAGAAGCTACTGTACTTGTCTGTTTCCTAAGCAGAGTTGAACTACATCTGGCTTGTATGTGTAGGAAGCACAGTTCTTTTGTAAAGAAAAAGCTCACAGTTCTGGCGCTATAGGAAACAGAATACAGTAGCAGAGTGCTCTTTTCTCAAAAGCAGAGTGTGTTTCTTTTAGGGTGAGGTAGTGTTGATTTCCACTACATAAATGGAATTGAATCACATGCAGTTTCTGGTCCTATGGGCAAGCGTTGTTTTTTGATAAGGAAAGTCATACTGCGCTCCCATTTTTATAAATAGTGCAAATAGTACTCAGGTCTGTTCCCATCAAGTACAGTATATTGTAAGGAAGAGAAGTTACTGTTATTGTCACTATCCTAAGCAAAGTTGATCTAGATATGGTCTGTATTTGTAGGAAGCACAGTTCTTTTGTTCTGAGTAAGCTCACTGTTCAGGTCCAATAGGATACAAAGTAGAGTAGAAGAGTGCTCCTTTCTCAAAAGCAGAGTGTGTTTCTTGTAAGGCGACCTAGTGTTGCTTTCCACTACATAAACAGAGTTGAATCACATGCAGTTTCTGGTCCTACGAGCAAGAGTTCTTTTCTGGTAAGGAAAGTCACTATTGTGGTCCCATTGCCAAAAACAGTGCAAAACACATTCGCATTTTTTCCTAGCAATTACAGGGTATTGGACTGAAGAGAACCGTTGTTCTTGTCAGTTTTCTTAGCAGAGTTGAGCTACATATGGCCCGTGTGTGTAGGAATTACAGTTCCTTTGTTCTAAGCAAGCTCACTGCTCCGGCCCTCCAGGAAATAGAGTAGAGTAGAAGAGTGCTCTTTTGTCAAAAGCAGAGTGTGTTTCTTGTAAGATGAACTAGTGTTGGTCTCCACTACATACACAGAGTTGAATCACATGCAGTTTTGGTCCTACGAGCAAGAGTTGTTTTCAGGTAAGGAAAGTCACTGTTGTGCTCCTCTTGCCTTACACAGTGCAAATATCCCTGGCAATTGTTCCCAGAAAGTACAGTGTATTGGACTGAAGAGAAGTTAATGTTCTTGTCAGTTTCCTAAGCAGAGTTGACATAGTTATGGCCCTTGTGTGTAGGAAGCACAGTTCTTTTGTTCTGAGCAAGCGCATTGTTCTTGCCCTGTAGGAAACAGAATAGAGTAGAAGAGTGCTCTTTTCTCAAAAGTACAGTGTGTTTCTTGTAAGGCGAGCTAGTGTTTGTTTCCCATTCATGAACGGAGTTGATTCACATTCAGTTTCTGCTCCTAGGAGCAAGAGTTGTTTTCTAGTAAGGAAAGTCACTATTGCCCTCCCATTGCCGTACACAGTGCAAATAGCACACACATCTGTTCCCAGCAAGTACAGTGTATTTGATGGAAGAGAAGATACTGTTCTTGACACTTTCCTAAATAGAGTTGAAGTAGATATGGCCATTGTGTGTAGGAAGCACAGTCTTTTTTCTGAGCAAGCTAACTGTTCTGGCCCTATGGGAAACAGAGTGGAGTAGACGAGTGCTCTTTTCTGAAAAGCAGAATGTGTTTCTTTTATGGCGAGCTAGTGTTTGGTTTCCATTCATAAAGGGAGTTGAATCACATGCAGTTTCTGGTCCTACGAGCAAAAATTGTTTTCTGGTGAGAAATGTCACTATTGCACTCCCATTGTAATACACAATGCAAATAGCACTCGTGTCTATTCCCAGCATGTACAGTATATTGGACAGAAGAAAAGCTTCTGTTCTTGTCAGTTTCCTAAGCAGACCTGAACTAGATATGGCCCAAGTGTATAGGAAGCACAGTTCTTTTGTTCTGAGCAAGCTCACTGTTCTGGCCATATACGAAACAGGATAGAGTGGAAAAGTAATCCTTTCAAAAAACAGAGAGTGTTTTTTGTAAGGCAAGCTAGTGTTGATTTTTCCTTTAAAAAGGGAGTTGAATCACATGCAGTTTCTGCCCTCCAAGCAAGCGTTGTTTTCTGATAAGTAAAGTCAGTATTGAGCTCCCATTGCCATACAGAGCAAAAAGCATTCGCGTCAGTTCCCAGCAAATACAGTGTATTAGACTGAAGAGATGCTACTGTTCTTGTCAGTTTCCTAAGCAGAGTTGAACTAGATATGGCCTGTGTGTGTAGGAAGCACAGTTCTTTTGTTCTGAGCAAGCTCACTGTTCTGGTCCTATTGGAAACACAGTAGTGTAGTAGAGTGCTCCTTTCTCAAAAGCCAAGTGTGTTTCTTGTAAGGAAGGCTAGTGTTTGTTTCCCAATCATAAACGGAGTTGAATCACATGCAGATTCTATTCCTAAGAGTAAGAGTTTTTTTTCTGGTAAGGAAAGTCACTATTGCATTTCCAATGCCATACACAGTGCAAATAGCCCTCGCGTCTGTTTCCTGCAAGTACAGTGTATTGGACTGAATAGAATCTAATGTTCTTGTCCGTTTCCTAAGCAGAGTTGAACTAGATATGGCCCGTGTGTCTAGGAAGCACAGTTCTTTTTTCTGAGCAAGCTCACTATTCTGGCCCTGTAGGAAACACAGTAGAGTAGAAGAGTGCTCTTTTCTCAAAAGCAGAGTGTGCTTCTTGTAAGGCGAGCTAGTGTTTGTTTCCCATTCATAAATGGAGTTGAATCACATGCAGTTTCTGTTCCTATGAACAAGAGTTTTTTTCTGGTAAGGAAAGTCACTATTGTGCTCCCATGCCATACACAGAGCAAATAGCATTTGCATCTGTTCCCAGCAAGTACAGTGTATTGTATTGAAGAGAATCTACTGTTCTTGTCAGTTTCCTAAGCAGAGTTGAAGTAGATATGGCCCGTGTGTCTAGGAAGCACAGTTCTTTTGTTCTGAGCAAGCTTACTCTTCTGGCCCTATAGGAAACACAGTAGAGTAAAAGAGTGCTCTTTTCTCAAAAGCAGAGTGTGTTTCTTGTAAGGCGAGCTAGTGTTTCTTTCCAATTCATAAACAGAGTTGAATCACTTTCAGTTTCTTTTCCTATGAGCAAGAGTTGTTTTCAGGTAAGGAAAGTCACTACTGCGTTCCAATTGCCAAACACAGTGCAAATAGCACTCGCGTCTGTTCCCAGCAAGTACAGTGTATTGGACTGAAGCGAAGCTACTGTTCTTGTCAGGTTCCAAGGCAGAGTTTAACTAGATATGGCCGTGTGTGTAGGAAGCACAGTTCTTTTGTTCTGAGCAATCTTACTCTTCTGGTCCTATAGGTAACACAGTAGAGTAGAAGAGTGCTCTTAACTCAAAAACAGAGTGTGTTTCTTTTAAGGTGAGCTAGTGTTTGTTTCCAATTCATAAAAGGTGTTGAATCACTTGCCGTTTCTGTTCCTATGAGCAAGAGTTGTTTTCAGGTAAGGAAAGTCACTACTCTGTTCCAATTGCCATACACAGTGCAAATAGCACTCTCGTCTGTTCCCAGCAAGTACAGTGTTTTAGACTGAAGAGAAGCTACTGTTCTTGTCAGTTTCCTAAGCAGTGTTGAACTAGATATGGCTCAAGTGTGTAGGAAGCACAGTTCTTTTGTTCTGAGCATTCTCACTGTTCTGGCTGTATAGGAAACACAGAAGAATAGAAGGGTGTTCTTTTCTCAAAAGCAGAGTGCGTTTCTTGTAAGGCAAGCTAGTGTTTGTTTCCCATTCATAAATGCAGTTGAATTACATGCAGTTTCTCATACTACAAGCAAGAGTTTTTTTCTGCTAAGGAAAGTCACTATTGTGTTCCCAATGCCATATACAGTACAAACAGAACTCACATCTGTTCTCAGCATGTACAATTTATTGAACTGAAGAGATTCTACTGTTCTTGTTAGTTTCCGAAGTAGAGTTGAACTAGATTTGGCCCATGTGTGTAGAAAGCACAGTTCTTTTCTTCTGAGCAAGCTCACTCTTCTGGCCCTATAGGAAACACAGTAGAGTAGATGAGTACTCTTTTCTCAAAAGCAGAGTGTGTTTCTTGTAAGGCGAGCTAGTATTTGTTTCCGATTCATGAATGGAGTTGAATCACATGCAGTTTGTGGTCCTATGTGCAAGAGTTTTTTTCTGGTAAGGAATGTCACTACTGCTCTCCCATTGCCATACACAGTGCAAATAGAACTCGCGTCTGTTTTTAGCAAGTACAGTGTATTGAACTGAAGAGAATCTACTGTTCTTGTCAGTTTCCTGACCAGAGTTGAACTAGATATGGCCCGAGTCTGTAGTAAGCACAGGTTTTTGTTCTGAGCAAGCTCACTGTTCTGGCCCTATAGGAAATACAGTAGAATAGAAGAGTGCTCTTTTCTCAAAAGCAGAGTGTGTTTCTTGCAAGACAAGCTAGCATTTGTTTTCCATTCATTTACGGAGTTGAATCACATGCAGTTTCTGTTCCTATGAGCAAGAGTTTTTTCTGGTAAGGAAAGTCACTATTGTGCTCCCATTGCCATACACAGTGCAAATAGCACTTGTGTCTGTTCCCAGCAAGTACAGTGTATTGGACTGAAGAGAAGCTACTGTTCTTCTCACTTTCCTAAGTAGAGTTGATCGAGATATGTCCCAAGTGTGTAGGAAGCACAGTTCTTTTGTTCTGAGAAAGCTCACTGTTCTAGCCCTATAAAACACTGTAGAGAAGAAGAGTACTCTTTTCTTAATAGCAGAGGGTGATTCTTGTAAGGCGAGCTAGTGTTTCTTTCCCATTCATAAACGGAGTTGAATCACGTGCAGTTTTTAATTCTACAAAGCAAGAGTTGTTTTCTGGTAAGGAAAGTCACTATTGTGCTCCCATTGTCATACACAGTGCAAATAGCACTCGTGGCTGTTCCCAGTAAGTACAGTATATTGTGTAGGTAGAGTTTTCCTGTCTCGCCCACCTCAGCACAAATCTCTCTCACCTGCCGGACCTACAGCAACTCAGACCCGTCCAAGTAAACACAGAGACATATATTGGTTACAAACTGTATGGCCGTGGCAGGCTTCTTGCTAACTGTTCTTACAGCTTAAATTAATCCATTTCTATAAATCTATACCTTGCCACGTGACTTGTGGCTTACTGGTACTTTACATCTTCCTTGTCATGACGGCAGCTGGCAGTGTCTCCCTCACCCAGCTTCCTGGTCTCTCAATTCTCCTTTCTGTTAGTCCCTCCTATACTTTTTGCCTGGCCATTGGCCAATCAGTGATTTATTTATTGACCAATCAGGAAACATTTGACATACAGACCCTCTCACAGCACTTCCCCTTTTCTTTTCTTAAAAAGGAAGGTTTTAACCTTTACAAGTCTCCAAAGTCAGCTTGGTATATTTGGGAATTTGGGCGTAAATTCTCTTACTTCTTCCTGCTGGAGGGGTGCACTGTATCTTATGTGAACACAAAGAATATTTTAGAATTATGGAGTAGTCAATGAGGGTGTATCGTCTGAGCCAGTTGCCTTGAAATTTTTCTGGATGTTGGATCATCTGGGCCATGGTGTCTTCAGAGACCTTTCAGATGGTCTTGGCTGGTCAAACCTGATGTATCTTAATCTGGAACAAATCCATAGCCTCTGGCTTTCTGTGGAAACAAAAGCAGAGCCTCCTTTACAAAGCAACATATCCTTACATCCAAATTTTGAAGTCAAGGTACCTTTAAAATATACATTTTGGCATAACTCAACAGCTTTTGTAATCAAATGTTTTTCTTCAGTTACGAATATCAAAGAGAACATAATCCAGATTCTCTGTGTGGTAGCCATCTTTACGTAGCTTATTTTTTATAGTACCTTGAGCCTATTGCTTTAAACTGCAGCCTTCTAAGCCTGAAACGGTGCTGGTGCTATGGCTGCTGGTTCCGCCCACTTCAACTTCCCAACATGGCGATGGTACATTTTACGCCAGTTCTGGGAGCTATCAACTCTCAGAAATAGTGGGTCTATGCTTCTATCAAAGCAGCATGTAGCTCAGAAACCTTTTTTTTTTTTGTTTTGTACTAGCAAAGGCTAAATCCACCACACAGCTTAATGTGCCACTTGCAGAGGCCTCATTCCCACCATACTGCAGGTCAAGAATGCACGCCAGGAACCTGAAATAGTAGCTCAAACACGCAGGCTGCCACTAGCTTAAAAGAGACAACCAGGAGCTGTTTTTAGCTCCATTTCAGAAGCTTTTTACTCAGGTTTTAGGTGGAAAATTTTGCCCCATGTTGGGCGCCATTTGTAGCTAGAATTTTCCTGCCTAGACCACCTCAGGACAAATCTCTCTCACCTACCAGACCTACAGCCGCTCAGACCCAACCAAGTAAACACAGAGACTTATATTGGTTACAAACTGTATGGCCATGGCAGGCTTCTTGCTAACTGTTCTTACAGCTTAAATTAATCCATTTCTAGAAATCTATAACTTGCCAAGTGGCTTGTGGCTTACCGGTACTTTACATCTTTGTTGTCAGGACGGCAACTGGCAGTGTCTCCCTCACCAGCTTCCTGTTCTCTCAATTCTCCTCTCTGTTAGTCCCACCTATACTGCCTGCCTGGCCACTGGCCAATCAGTGATTTATTTATTGACCAATCAGCAACAAATTTGACATACAGACCATCCCACAGTAATATTGGACTGAAGAGAAGCTACTGTTCTTGTCAGTTTCCAAAATAGAGTTGAACTAGATATGGCACATGTGTGTAGGAAGCACAGTTCTTTAGTTCTGAGCAAGCTCAATGTTCTGGCCCTAAGGAAAACACAGCAGAGTAAAAGAATGCTCATTTCTCAAAAGCAGAGTGTGTTTCTTGTAAGGCGAGCTAGAGTTTGTTTCCCATTCATAAACGGAGATGAGTCACATGAAAGTAGTGGTCCTATGAGCAAGAGTTGTTTTCTGTTAAGGAAAGTCACTATTGTGCTCCTATTGCCATACACAGTGCAAACACTCGCGACTCTTCCCAGCAAGTACAGTGTATTGTACAGAAGAGAAGCTACTATTCTAGTCAATTTCCTAAGCAGAGTTGAACTTGATATGGCCCGTGTGTGTAGGAAGCACAGTTTTTTTGTTCTGAGCAAGCTCACAGTTCTGGCCATGAAGGAAACCCAGTATAGAAGAAGATTGCTCTTTTCTCAAAAGCAGAGTGTGTTTCTTGTAGGGGGAGCTAGTGTTTGTTTCCCATTTATAAACAGAGTTGAATCACATTCAGTTTGTGGTCCTAAGAGCAAGAGTTATTTTCTGGTAGCAAAAGTCACTATTGTGCTCCCATTGCCATACACTTTGCAAATGGCACTCGCGTCTGTTCCCAGCAAGTAATGTATTGGACTGAAGAGAAGCTACTGTTCTTGTCAGTTTCCAAAGCAGAGTTGAACTAGATATGGCCCGTGTGTGTAGGAAGCATAGTTTGTTTGTTCTGAGCAAACTCTCTGTTCTGGCACTATAGGAAACACAGTGGAGTAGAAGAGTGTTCTTTTCTCAAAAGCAGAGTATGTTTCTTGTAAGGTGAGCTAGTGTTTGTTTCCCATTCATAAGTGGAGTTGAATCACATGCAGATACTGTTCCTATGAGCAAGAGTTTTTTTCTGGTAAGGAAAGTCACTATTGTGTTCCCAATGTCATACACAGTGCAAATAGCACTCGCGTCTGTTTCCAGTAAGTACAGTGTATTGTATTGAAGAGAAGCTAATGTTTTTGTCAGTTTCCTAAGCAGAGTTGAACTAGATATGGCCCGTGTGTGTAGGAAACACAGTTTTTTTGTTCTCAGCAAGCTCAGTGTTCAGGCCCTATAGGAAACACAGTAGATTAGAAGAGTGTTCTTTCTCAAAAGCAGAGTGTGTTTCAAGTAAGGCAAACTCGTGTTTGTTTTCCATTCATAAAAGGAGTTGAATCACATGCAATTTCTGGTCCTATGACCAAGATTTGATTTCTGGTAAGGAAAGTCACTATTGTGCTCCCATTACCATACACATTGCAAAGAGCACTCGAGTTTGTTCCCAGCAAGTACAGTGTATTGGACTGAAGAGAATCTACTGTTCTTGTCAGTTTCCTAAACAGAGTTGAACTAGATATGGCCTGTGTGTGTAGGAAGCACAGTTCTTTTGTCTGAGCAAACTCACTGCTCTGGCACTATAGGAAACAAAGTAGAGTGGAAGAGTGCTCTTTTGTCAATACCAGAGTGTGTTTCTTGTAAGGGGAGCTAGTGTTTGTTTCCCATTCATAAACAGAGTTGAATCACATGCAGTTTGTGGTTCTACAAGCAGAGTTAATTTCTGGTAGGGAAAGTCACTATTGTGCTCCCATTGCCATACACAGTGCAAATAGCACTCACGTCTCTTCCTAGTAAGTACAATGTATTGGACTCTAGAGAAGCTACTGTTCTTGTGAGTTTCCTAAGCAGAGTTGAACTAGGGATGGCCCGTGCGTGTAGGAAACAAAGTTTTTTTTTTTCTGAGCAAGTTCACTGTTCTGGCCCTATAGAAAACACAGTGTAGTAGAAGAGTGCTCTTTTCTCAAAAGCAGAGTGTGTTTCTTGTAAGGCGAGCTAGTGTTTGTTTCGAATTCATAAATGGATTTCAATCACATTCAGTTTCTCTTCCTATGAACAAAAGTGTTTTTCTGGTAAGGAAAGTCACTATTGTGCTCCCTTTGCCATACATTTTGCAAATAGCACTTGCGTCTGTTCACAGCAAGTAGTGTATTGGACTGAAGAGAAGTTACTGTTCTTCTCAGTTTCCAAAGCAGAGTTGTACTAGATGTGGCCCGTGTGTAGGAAGCACAGTTCTTTTGTTCTGAGCAAGTTCACTGTTCTGGCCCTTTGGAAACACAGTAAAGAATTAGATTGCACTTTTCTCAAAAGCAGAGTGTGTTTCATGTAATGCAAGCTAGTGTTAGTTTCCCATTCATAATAGGAGTTGAATCACATGCAATTTCAGGTCCTATGATCAAGAATTGATTTCTGGTTAGGAAAGTCACTATCGTGCTCCCTTTGCCATACACAGTGCAAAGAGCAATCGAGTCTGTTCCCAGCAAGTACAGTCTATAGGACTGAAGAGAAGCTACTGTTCTTGTCAGTTTTCTAAGCAGAGTTGAACTAGATATGGCCCGTGTGTGTAGGAAGCCCAGTTCCTTTGTTCTGAGCAAGCTCACTGTTCTGGCCCTATATGAAACACAGTAAAGTAGACGAGTGCTCTTTTCTCAAAAGCAGAGTTTGTTTCTTGTAAGGCATGCTAGTGTTTGTTTCCCATTCATAAAAGGAGTTGAATTACATGCAATTTCTGTTCCTATTACCAAGAGTTGTTTTTTGTAAGGAAAGTCACTATTGTGCTCTCATTGCCATACACAGTGCTAATAGCACTCGCGTCTGTTCCCAGCAATGACAGTGTATTGTACTGAAGAGAAGCTACTGTTCTTGTCAGCCTCTTAAGCAGAGTTGAACTAGATATGGCCTGTGTGTGTAGGAAGCACAGTTCTTTTGTTCTGAGCAAGGTCACTGTTCTGGCCCTATTGGAATGACCTTAGATTAGAAAAGTGCTCTTTTCTCAAAAGCAGAGTGTGTTTCTTGTAGTGCGAGCAAGTGTTTGTTTTAAATTCATAAACGGAGTTGAATCTCATGCAGTTTCTGGTTCTACAAGCAAGAGTTTTTTTTCTGGTAAGGAAAGTCACTATTGTGCTCCCATTGCCATACACAGTGCAAATAGCACTCGTGTCTGTTCCCAGCAAGTACAGTGTATTGGAATGACGAAAAGCTACTGTTCTTGTCAGTTTCTTAAGCAGAGTTCAACCAGATATGGATAATGTTCATAGCGAGCACAGTTCTTTTTTTCTGAGCAAGCTCACTGTTTTGGCCCTATAGGAATGACCTCACAGTAGAAAAGTGCTCTTTTCACAAAAGCAGAGTGTGTTTCATGTAAGTCGAGCTACTGTTTGTTTCCCATTCATATAAGGAGTTGAATTACATGCAATTTCTGGTCCTTTCTCCAAGAGTTGTTTTCTGGTAAAGAAAGTCACTATTGTGCTCCATTACCATACACAGTGTAAATAGCTCTCGCGTCTGTTTCCAGCATATACATTTTATTGGACTGAAGAGAAGCTTCTGTTCTTGTCAGTTTCTTAAGTAGAGTTGAACTAGATATGGCCCATGTATTTAGGAAGCACAATTCTTTTGTTCTGAGTAATCTTAGTGTTCTGGCCCTATAGGAAACACAGTAGAGTAGAAGAGTGCTCTTTTCTCATAAGCAGAGTGTGTTTCTTGTAAGGGAAGCTAGTGTTTGTTTCCCATTCATAAAAGGAGTTGAATCACATGCAATTTCTGGTCCTATGATCAAGAGATTTTTTTGTTAAAAAGTCACTATAGTGCTCCCATTGCCATACACAGTACAAATAGCCCTCGCGCCTGTTCCCAGCAATTACAGTGTATTGTACTGAAGAGAAGCTAATGTTCTTGTCAGTCTCATAAGCAGAGTTGAACTAGATATGACCCATGTATCTAGGAAGCACAGTTCATTTTTCTGAGCAAGCTCACTGTTGTGGCCCTATAGGAAACACTGTAGAGTAGAAGAGTGCTCTTTTCTCATAAGCAGAGTGTGTTTCTTGTAAGGCAAGCTAGCGTTTGTTTCCCATTCAATAATGGAGTTGATTCTCATGCAGTTTCTGTTTTTACAAGCAAGAGTTTTTTCCTGGTAAGGAAAGTCACTATTGTGCTCTCATTGCCATACACAGTGCAAATAGCGCTCACGTCTGTTCCCAGCAATATAATGTATTGGACTGAAGAGAAACTTGTGTTCTTGTCAGTTTCCTAAGTAGAGTTCAACTAGATATGGAACATGTGTGTAGGAAGCACAGTTCTTTTGTTCTGAGCAAGCTCACTCTTCTGCCCTATAGGAAACACAGCAGAGTAGAAGAGTGCTCTTTTCTCAAAAGCAAAGTGTGTTTCTTGTAAGGCGAGCTAGTGTTTGTTTCCCACTCAAAAACGGAGTTTAATCATATCCAATTTCTTGTCCTCCCAGCAAGAGTTGTTTTATGATAAGGAAAGTCACTATTGCGCTCCTATTGACATACACAATACAAATATATCTCACGTGATCTACTCTTTATTTCCCATTCATACAAGGAGTTCAATCATCTGCAATTTATAGTCCTATGACCAAGAGTTGTTTTCTGGTAAAGAAAGTCACTATTGTGCTCCCATTGCCATATACAGTGCAAATAGTACTTGCGTCTCCTCCCAGCAAGTACAGTGTATTACACAGAAGAGAAGCCACTGTTCTGTCAGTTTCCTAAGTAGAGTAGAACTAGATATGGCCCACGTGTGTAGGAAGCACTGTTCCTTTCCTCTGAAGAAGCTCACTGCTCAGGCCCTATTGGAAACACGGTAGAGTAGAAGAGTGCTTTTTTCTAAAAAGCAGAGTGTATTTCTTGTAAAGCGAGCTAGTGTTTGTTTCCCATTCATAATAGGAGTTGAATCACATGCAGTTTCTGGTACTATGAGCAAGGTTTGTTTTCTGGCAAGGAAAGTCACTATTGCCCTCCCATTGCCAAACACAGTGCAAATAGCACTCACGTCTGTTCCCAGCAGGTACAGTATATTGGACTGAAGAGAATCAACTGTTCTTGTCTGTTTCCTAGCAGAGTTGAACTAGATATGGCCCGTCTGTGTACAAAGCACTGTTTTTTATTGTGAGCAAGCTCAATGTTCTGGCCCTATAGGAAACACAGTAGAGCAGAAGAGTGTTCTTTTCTCAAAAGCAGAGTGTGTTTCATGTAAGGCGAGCTAGTGTTTGCTTCCTATTCATAAAAGGAATTCATATTCAACTGCAATTTATGGTCCTTTGACCAAGAGTTGTTTTCTGGTAAGGAAACTCACTATTGCACTCCCATTGCTATATACCATGCAAATATCACCCGCGTGTCTTCCCAGCAATTACAGTGTATTGTACAGAAGTGAAGCTACTGTTCTGTCAGTTTCCTATGTAGAGTAGAACTAGATATGGCCCATGTATGTAGGAAGCACAGTTCTTTTTTTTCTGCCAAGCTCACTACTCAGGCCCTATTGGAAAAACAGTAGAGTACAAGAGTGCTCTTTTCTAAAAAGCAGTTTGTGTTCTTGTAAGGCGAGCTAGTGTTTGTTTCCCATTCCTAAACGGTGTTTAATCACATGCAGTTTCTGGTCCTATGAGCAAGATTTGTTTTCATGCAAGGAAAGTCACTATTACACCCCCATTGCCATACACAGTGGAAATAGCACTCGCATCTCTTCCCAACATGTACAGTGTATAGAACTGAAGAGAAGCTACTGTTCTTGTCAGTTTCCTAGCAGAGTTGAAATAGATATAGCCCATGTTTGTTTGAAGCACAGTTTTTTATTGTTCTGAGCAAGCTCTATGTTCTGGCCCTATAGGAAACACAGTAGAGAAGAAGCGTGCTCTTTTCTCAAAAGCAGAGGGTGTTTTTTGTTATGTGAGCTAGTGTTTGTTTTTCATGCATAAACGGATTGAATCACATGCAGATTCTGTTTTTATTAGCAAGAGTTGTTTTCTGGTAAGGAAAGTCACTATTGCGTTCCCAATGCCATACACAGTGCAAATAGCACTCACGTCTGTTCCAGCATGTACAGTGTATTGGACTGAATAGAATATACTCTTCTTGTCAGTTTCCTAAGCAGAGTTGAACTAGATATGGCCCATTTGTGTAGGAAGCACAGTTGTTTTGTTCTGTGTAAGCTCACTGTTCTGGCCATATAGGAAACACAGTAGGGTAGAAGAGTGTTCTTTTCTCAAAAGCAGAGTGTATTTCTTGTAAGGCGAGCTAGCTTGTACAACCACTTTGGAAATCAATATGGCGATTTCTTAGAAAATTGGGAATCCATCTCCCCCAAGATCCAGCTATACCACTCTTGGGCATATACCCAAGGAATGCTCAACCACACCACAAGAGCACTTGTTCAGCTATGTTCATATCAGCGTTGTTTGTAATAGCCAGAACATGGAAACAACCTAGATGCCCTTCAACTGAAGAATGGATTAACAAAATGTGGTACATATACACAATGGAATACTACTCAGCAGAGAAAAACAATGACATCATGAGGTTTGCAGACAAATGGATGGATCTAGAAAAAATCATCCTGAGTGAGGTATCCCAGACTCAGAAAGACAAACATGGTATGTACTCACTCATAACAGGATACTAGATGTGGAACAAGGATGACTGGACTGCTACTCACATCACCAGGCAGGCTACCTGGAAAACAGGACCCCAAGAAAGACACAGGGATCGCCCAACGACAGAGAAATGGAATGAGATCTACATGAACAGCCTGGACAGGAGTGGGGGTAGTGAAGGGCGAGGGTCGAGGGAAACAGAGCTTGGGTGAGTGGGAGATCCCAGCTGGATCAAAAACAGAGAGGGAGAACAAGGAATAGGAGACCATGGTAAATGAAGACCACATGAGAATAGGAAGAAACAAAGTGCCAAAGAGGCCCACAGAAATCCACAAAGATACCCCCACAACAGACTGCTGGCAATGGTCGAGAGACAATCCGAACTGACCTACTCTGGTGATGGGATGGCCAAACACCCTAATTGTCGTGCTAGAAACCTCATCCAACTACTGATGGATCTGGAGGCAGAGATCCATGACTAGGCCCCAGGTGGATCTCTGGGAGTCCAATTAGCGAGAATGAGGAGGGTTTATATGAGAGAGAATTGTTGAGACCAAGGTCGGATAAAGCACAGAGACAAATAGCCAAACAAACGGAAACACATGAAATATGAACCAATGGCTGAGGGGTCACCAACTGGATCAGGCCCTCTGAGTGGGTGAGACAGTTGATTGGCCTGATCTGTTTGGGAGGCATCCAGGCAGTGGGACCGGGTCCTGTGCTCATTGCATGAGTTGGCTGTTTGAAACCTGGGGCCTATGCAGGGTCCCTTGGCTCAGCATGGGAGGAGGGGACTGGACCTACCTGGACTGAGTCCACCAGGTTGATCTCAGTCTGTGGGGAAGGCTTTGCCCTGGAGAAGATTGGAATGGGGGGCGGGCTGGGGGGAAGGTGAGGGGGGCGGGAGGGGGGAGAACAAGGGAATCTGTGGCTGATATGTAGAACTGAATTGTATTGCAAAATAAAAATTAAAAAAAAAAGAGTTGTTTTCTGGTAAGTATAGTCAGTACTGTGCTCCCTTTTCCATGCTCCGTTCTAATAGCACTCACGTTTGTTCCCAGCAAGTACAGTGTATTGGACGGAAGAGAAGCTACTGTTCTTGTCAGTTTCCTAAGCAGAGCTGTACCTGATATGGCCCATGTGTGTAGGAAAAATAGTTCTTTTGTTCTGAGCAAGCTCACTGTTCTGGCTCTGTAGGAAACACAGTAGATTAGAAGTGCTGTAGGAGGTTCTGTATGGCAAATGTGTTTCTGATTAGTCAATAAATAAAACACTCATTGGCCATTGGCTAGGCAGGAAATATAGGCGGTACAAGGAGGAGAATAAAGCTGGGAAGTGGAAGGCTGAGTCAGAGAGACACTGCCAGATGCCACGATGACAAACAGCATGTGCAGATGCCGGTAAGCCATGAGCCATGTGGCAAGGTTTAGATTTATGGAAATGTATTAATGTAGCTGTAAGAACAGTTAGCAAGAAGACTGCCACAGCCATACAGTTTGTAACCAACATAAATCTCTGTGTTTACTTGGTCGGGTCTGATTGGCTGTGGGACTGGATGGTGATGGAGATTTGTCCTGAATGTGGGCAAGGCAGGAAAACCCCAGCTACATAGAAGAGTGCTCTTTTATCAAAATCAGAGTGTGTTTCTTGTAAGGCGAGCTAGTGTTTGTTTCCCATTCATAAATGGATTTTAATCACATGCAGTTTCTTGTCCTATGAGCGAGAGTTGTTTTCTGGTAGGAAAGTCACTATTGTGCTCCTAATGCCTTACACAGTGCAAATAGCACTCGCATCTGTTCCCAGCAAGTACAGAGTATTGGACTGAAGAGAAGCTACTGTTCTTTTCACTAGCCTAAGCAGAGTTGAACTAGATATGGCCCATGTGTGTAGGAAGCACAGTTCTTTTGTTCTGAGCAAGCACATTGTTTTCACACTGTAGGAAACAGAATAGAGTAGAAGAGTGCTCTTTTTTCAAAAGCAGAGTGTGTTTCTTGTAAGCCGAGCTATTGTAGGTTTCCCATTCATAAATGGAGGTGAATCACGTGCATTTTGTGGTCCTATAAGCAAGAGTTGTTTTCTGGTAAGGAAAGTCACTGTTGCACTCCCATTGCCATACACAGTGCATATAGCACTGGCATCTGTTCCCAGAAATATAGTGTTGTAGAAGGAAGAGAAGCTACTGTTCTTGTCAGTTTCCTAAGCAGAGTTGAAGTAGATAAGGCCCATGTTTTTAGGAAGCACAGTTCTTTTGTTCTGAGCAAGCTCACTGTTCTGGCCTTATAGGAAACAGAGTAGAGTAAGAGAGTGCTCTTTTCTCAAAAGCAGAGTGTGATTCTTGTAAGGGAGCTAGTGTTAGTTATCACTACGTAAACGAAGTTTAATCACAGGCAGTTTCTGGTCCTCCGAGTAAGAGTTGTTTTCTGGTAAGGAAAGTCACTATTGCGCTCCATTTGCCATACACAGTGCTAATAGCACTCACGTCTGTTCCCAGCAAGTACAGTGTATTTGACTGAAGAGAATCCACCATTCTTGTCAGTTTCCTAAGTAGAGTTGAACTAGATATGGCCCAAGTGTGTAACAAACACAACTCTTTTGGTCTGAGGAAGCTCACTGTTCTGGCCTTTTAGGAAACACAGTAGAGTAGAAGAGTGCTCTTTTCTCAAAAGCAGAGTGTGTTTCTTGTAAGGCGAGCTAGTGTTTGTTTCCCATTCATAAATGGATTTGAATCACATGCAGTTTCTGGTTCTATGAGCAAGAGTTGTTTTCAGGTAGGGAAAGTCACTATTATGCTCCCATTGCCATACCCAGTGCAAATAGCACTCGCGTCTGTTCCCTCAATGACAGTGTATTGGACTGAAGAGAAGCTACTGTTCTTGTCAGTTTCCTAAGTAGAGTTGAACTAGATATGGCCCATGTGTGTAGGAAACACAGTTCTTTTGTTCTGAGCAAGCTCTGTTCTCGCTCTATAGGAAACACAGTAGAGTAGAAGAGTGCTCTTTTCTGAAAAACAGAGTATGTTTCTTGTAAGGCGAGCTATCGTTTGTTTCCCATTGATAATCAGAGTTGAATCACATGCAGTTTCTAATTCTACAAGCAAGAGTTCTTTTCTTGCAAGGAAAGTCACTATTGTGTTCCCATTGCCATACACAGTGCAAATAGCCCTTGCGTCTTTTCCCAGCAAGTACAGTGTATTGGACTGAAAAGAAGGTACTGCTCTTATTAGTTTTCTAAGTAGAGTTAACTAGATATGGCCCGTGTGTGTTGGAAAAGCAGTTGTTTTTTTCTGAGCAAGCTCAATGTTCTGACCCTATAGGAAACACAGTAGAAAAAAAGAGTGCTCATTTTTAAAGAGCAGAGTGTGTTTCTTTTAAGTTGAGCTAGTGTATGTTTCCCATTCATAAACAGAATTGAATCACTTGCAGTTTCTGTTCCTATGAGCAAGAGTTTTTTTTCTGGTAAGGAAAGTCACTATTGTGCTCCATTTGCCATACACAGTGCTAATAGCACTCATGTCTGTTCCCAGCAAGTACAGTGTATTGGACTGAAGAGAAGCCACAATTCTTATCAGTTTCATAAGTAGAGTTAAACTAGGTATGAACCATGTGTGTAGGAAACACAATTCTTTTGTTCTGAGCAAGCTTACTGTTTCGGCCTTTTAGGAAGCACAGTGGAGTAGAAGAGTGCTCTTTTCTCAAAAGCAGAGAGTGTTTCTTGCAAGGCGAGCTAGTGTTTGTTTCCCATTCATAAACGGACTTGAATCACATGCAGTTTCTGGTCCTATGAGCAAGAGTCGTTTTCAGGTAGGGAAAGTCACTTTTGTGCTCCCATTGCCATACACAGAGCAAATAGCACTCCTGACTGTTCCCAGCAAATACAGTGTATTGGACTGAAGAGAATCTACTGTTCTTGTCAGTTTCCTAAGTAGAGTTGAATTAGATATGGCTCGTGTGTGTAAGAAGCCCAGTTCCTTTGTTCTGAGCAAGCTCACTGTTCTGGCCATTTGGGTAACACAGTAGAGTAGAAGAGTGCTCTTTTCTCAAAAGCAGAGTGTTTTTACTTTAAGGGAGCTAGTGTTTGTTTCCCATTCATAAATGGAGTAGAATCACATGCAGTTTCTAGTTCTACAAGTAAGAGTTGTTTTCTGGTAATTAAAGTCACTATTGTGCTCCCTTTGCCATACACAGTGCAAATAGCCCTCGCGTCTCTTCCCAGAAATTATAGTGTATTGGACTAAAAAGAAGCTACTGTTCTTATCACTTTCCTAAGTAGATTTGATCTAGATATGGCCCGTGTGTGTAGGAAGAGCAGTTGATTTGTTGTGAGCCCGCTCAATGTTCTGACCCTATAGGAAACACAGTAGAATAGAAGAGTGCTCTTTTTCAAAAAGCAGAGTGTGTTTTTTTAAGGTGAGCTAGTGTATGTTTCCCATTCATAAACAGAGTTGAATCACATGCAGTTTCTGTTCCTATGAGCAAGAGTTTTTTTCTGGTAAGGAAAATCAGTATTGTGCTCAATTTGCCATACACAGTGCTAATAGAACTCGCGTCTGTTCCCAGCAAGTACAGTGTATTGAACTGAAGAGAAGCCACCGTTCATGTCAGTTTCTTAAGTAGAGTTGAACTAGATATGGCCTGTGTGTGTAGGAAGAACAGTTTTTTTTTCTGAGCAAGCTAACTGTTCTGGCCCTATAGGAAACACAGTAGAGTAGAAGAGAGCTCTCTTCTCAAATTCAGAGTGTGTTTCTTGTAAGGCAAGCTAGTGTTTGTTTCCCATTCATAAACGGAGTTGAAGCACATGCAGTTTCTGGTCCTATGAGCAAGAGTTTTTTTCTGGTAAGGAAAGTCACTATTGTGCTCCCATTGCCATACACAGTGCAAATAGCACTCCTGTCTCATCCCAGCAAGTACAGTGTATTATACAGAAGAGAAGCTACTGTTCTTGTCAGTTTCCTAAGCAGAGTTGAACTTGATATGGCCCATGTGTGTGGGAAGCACAGTTCTTTTGTTCTAAGCAAGCTCACTCTTCTGGCCCTACAGGAAACCCAGCAGAGTAGAAAAGAGCTCTTTTCTCAAAAGCAGAGTTTGTTTCTTGTAAGGCGATCTAGTGTTTCTTTCCCATTGATAAACGTAGTTGAATCACATGCAGTTGTCGTCCTAGGAGCAATAGTTGTTTTCTGGTAAGGAAAGTCACTAATGTGCTCCCATTGCCATAGGCAGTTCAAATAGCACTCACGTTTCTTCACAGCAAGTATAGTTTATTGGCCTGAAGAGAAGTTACTGTTCTTGTTAGTTTCCTAAGTAGAGTTGAACTAGATTTGCCCCTTTTGTGTAGGACACACAGTTCTTTTGTTCTGAGCACGCTCACTGTTGTGACCCTGAAGGAAACACAGCAGAGTATATGAGTTCTCTTTTCTCACTGCAGAGTGTTTTTCTTGTAAGGGGAGATAGTGTTTGTTTTCCATTCATAAAGAGAGTTGAGTCACATGCAGTTTGTGATCCTACACGGAAGAGTTGTTTTCATGTAAGAAAAGTCACTATTGTGCCTCCAACGCCATACATACTGCAAATAGCACTCGAGTTTTTTCCCAGCAGATACAGTGTATTGTACAGAAGAGAAGCTACTGTTCTTGTCAATTTTCTAAGCAGAGTTGAAGAACATATGGCCCGTGTGTGTAGGAAGCACAGTTCTTTTGTTCTGAGCAAGCTCACTGTTCTGGCCCTACAGCAAACCCAGCAGAGTAGAAGAGTGCTATTTTCTCAAAAGCAGAGTGTGTTTCTTGTAAGGCGAGCTAGCATTTGTTTCCCATTGATAAACGGAGTTGAATCACATGCAGTTTGTGATCCTAGGAGCAAGAGTTGTTTTCTGGTAAGGAAAGTCACTATTGTGCTCCCATTGCCATACACAGTGCAAATAGCACTCGCGTCTCTTCCCAGCAAGTACAGTTTATTGGACTGAAGAGAAGCTACTGTTCTTGTCAGTTTCCTAAGTAGAGTTGAACTAGAAAGGGCCCGTGTGTGTAGGAACCACAGTTCTTTTGTTCTGAGCAAGCTCACTCTTCTGGCCCTATAGGAATCACAGTAGAGTAAAAGAGTGCTCTTTTCTCAAAAGCAGAGTGTGTTTCTTGTAGGGTGAGCTAGTGTTTGTTTTCCATTCATAAACGGAATTGAATCCCATGTAGTTTCTGGTTCTATTAGCAAGAGTTGTTTTCTGGTAAGGAAAGCCACTATTGTACTCCATTGCCATACAGAGAGCAAATAGTACTTGCATTTGTTCCCAGCAATTACAGTGTATTGGACTGAAGAAAAGCGAATGTTCTTGTCAGTTTCCTAAGTAGAGTTGAACTACATATGGACCGTGTGTGTCGGAAGCACAGTTCTTTTGATCTAAACAAGCTCACTCTTCTGGCCCTATAGGAAACACAGTAGAGTAGAAGAGTGCTCTTTTCTTTCAAGCAGAGTGTATTTCTTGTACGGTGAGCTCGTGTTTGTTTCCCATTCATAAGTGTAGGTTAATGCCATACAGTTTCTAGTTCTACAAGTAAGAGTTGTTTTCTGGTAAGGAAAGTCACAATTGTGCTCCCATTTCCATACACAGTGCAAATACACTCGCGTCTGTTCCCAGCAAGTACAGTGTATTGGACTGAAAAGAAGCTCCTGTTCTTGTCAGTTTCCTAAGTAGAGTTGAACTAGATATGGACTGTGTGTGTAGGAAGAGCAGTTGTTTTGTTCTGAGCAAGCTCAATGTTCTGACCTTATAGGAAACACAGTAGAATTGAAGAATGCTCTCTTTTAAAAAGCATAGTGTGTTTCTTTTAAGGTGAGCTAGTGTATGTTTCCCATTCATAAACAGAGTTGAATCACATGCAGTTTCTGTTCCTATGAGCAAGAGTTTTTTTCTGGTAAGGAAAGTCACTATTGTGCTCCATTTGCCATACACAGTGCTAATAGCACTCACGTCTGTTCCCAGCAAGTACAGTGTATTTGACTGAAGAGAATCCACCATTCTTGTCAGTTTCCTAAGTAGAGTTGAACTAGATATGGCCCAAGTGTGTAACAAACACAACTCTTTTGGTCTGAGGAAGCTCACTGTTCTGGCCTTTTAGGAAACACAGTAGAGTAGAAGAGTGCTCTTTTCTCAAAAGCAGAGTGTGTTTCTTGTAAGGCGAGCTAGTGTTTGTTTCCCATTCATAAACGGATTTGAATCACATGCAGTTTCTGGTTCTATGAGCAAGAGTTGTTTTCAGGTAGGGAAAGTCACTATTATGCTCTCATTGCCATACCCAGTGCAAATAGCACTCGCGTCTGTTCCCTCAATGACAGTGTATTGGACTGAAGAGAAGCTACTGTTCTTGTCAGTTTCCTAAGTAGAGTTGAACTAGATATGGCCCATGTGTGTAGGAAACACAGTTCTTTTGTTCTGAGCAAGCTCTGTTCTCGCTCTATAGGAAACTCAGTAGAGTAGAAGAGTGCTCTTTTCTCAAAAGCAGAGTGTGTTTCTTGTAAGGCGAGCTAGTGTTTGTTTCCCATTCATAAACGGACTTGAATCACATGCAGTTTCTGGTCCTATGAGCAAGAGTCGTTTTCAGGTAGGGAAAGTCACTTTTGTGCTCCCATTGCCATACACAGAGCAAATAGCACTCCTGACTGTTCCCAGCAAATACAGTGTATTGGACTGAAGAGAATCTACTGTTCTTGTCAGTTTCCTAAGTAGAGTTGAATTAGACATGGCTCGTGTGTGTAGGAAGCCCAGTTCCTTTGTTCTGAGCAAGCTCACTGTTCTGGCCATTTGGGTAACACAGTAGAGTAGAAGAGTGCTCTTTTCTCAAAAGCAGAGTGTGTTTACTTTAAGGGAGCTAGTGTTTGTTTCCCATTCATAAATGGAGTAGAATCACATGCAGTTTCTAGTTCTACAAGTAAGAGTTGTTTTCTGGTAATTAAAGTCACTATTGTGCTCCCTTTGCCATACACAGTGCAAATAGCCCTCGCGTCTCTTCCCAGAAATTATAGTGTATTGGACTAAAAAGAAGCTACTGTTCTTATCACTTTCCTAAGTAGATTTGATCTAGATATGGCCCGTGTGTGTAGGAAGAGCAGTTGATTTGTTGTGAGCCCGCTCAATGTTCTGACCCTATAGGAAACACAGTAGAATAGAAGAGTGCTCTTTTTCAAAAAGCAGAGTGTGTTTTTTTAAGGTGAGCTAGTGTATGTTTCCCATTCATAAACAGAGTTGAATCACATGCAGTTTCTGTTCCTATGAGCAAGAGTTTTTTTCTGGTAAGGAAAATCAGTATTGTGCTCAATTTGCCATACACAGTGCTAATAGAACTCGCATCTGTTCCTAGCAAGTACAGTGTATTGAACTGAAGAGAAGCCACCGTTCATGTCAGTTTCTTAAGTAGAGTTGAACTAGATATGGCCTGTGTGTGTAGGAAGCACAGTTTTTTTTTTCTGAGCAAGCTAACTGTTCTGGCCCTATAGGAAACACAGTAGAGTAGAAGAGAGCTCTCTTCTCAAATTCAGAGTGTGTTTCTTGTAAGGCAAGCTAGTGTTTGTTTCCCATTCATAAATGGAGTTGAAGCACATGCAGTTTCTGGTCCTATGAGCAAGAGTTTTTTTCTGGTAAGGAAAGTCACTATTGTGCTCCCATTGCCATACACAGTGCAAATAGCACTCCCGTCTCATCCCAGCAAGTACAGTGTATTATACAGAAGAGAAGCTACTGTTCTTGTCAGTTTCCTAAGCAGAGTTGAACTTGATATGGCCCATGTGTGTGGGAAGCACAGTTCTTTTGTTCTAAGCAAGCTCACTCTTCTGGCCCTACAGGAAACCCAGCAGAGTAGAAAAGGGCTCTTTTCTCAAAAGCAGAGTTTGTTTCTTGTAAGGCGATCTAGTGTTTCTTTCCCATTGATAAACGTAGTTGAATCACATGCAGTTGTCGTCCTAGGAGCAATAGTTGTTTTCTGGTAAGGAAAGTCACTAATGTGCTCCCATTGCCATAGGCAGTTCAAATAGCACTCACGTTTCTTCACAGCAAGTATAGTTTATTGGCCTGAAGAGAAGTTACTGTTCTTGTTAGTTTCCTAAGTAGAGTTGAACTAGATTTGCCCCTTTTGTGTAGGACACACAGTTCTTTTGTTCTGAGCAAGCTCACTGTTGTGACCCTGAAGGAAACACAGCAGAGTATATGAGTTCTCTTTTCTCACTGCAGAGTGTTTTTCTTGTAAGGGGAGATAGTGTTTGTTTTCCATTCATAAAGAGAGTTGAGTCACATGCAGTTTGTGATCCTACACGGAAGAGTTGTTTTCATGTAAGAAAAGTCACTATTGTGCCTCCAACGCCATACATACTGCAAATAGCACTCGAGTTTTTTCCCAGCAGATACAGTGTATTGTACAGAAGAGAAGCTACTGTTCTTGTCAATTTTCTAAGCAGAGTTGAAGAACATATGGCCCGTGTGTGTAGGAAGCACAGTTCTTTTGTTCTGAGCAAGCTCACTGTTCTGGCCCTACAGCAAACCCAGCAGAGTAGAAGAGTGCTATTTTCTCAAAAGCAGAGTGTGTTTCTTGTAAGGCGAGCTATCATTTGTTTCCCATTGATAAACGGAATTGAATCACATGCAGTTTGTGATTCTAGGAGCAAGAGTTGTTTTCTGGTAAGGAAAGTCACTATTGTGCTCCCATTGCCATACACAGTGCAAATAGCACTCGCGTCTCTTCCCAGCAAGTACAGTTTATTGGACTGAAGAGAAGCTACTGTTCTTGTCAGTTTCCTAAGTAGAGTTGAACTAGAAAGGGCCCGTGTGTGTAGGAACCACAGTTCTTTTGTTCTGAGCAAGCTCACTCTTCTGGCCCTATAGGAATCACAGTAGAGTAAAAGAGTGCTCTTTTCTCAAAAGCAGAGTGTGTTTCTTGTAGGGTGAGCTAGTGTTTGTTTTCCATTCATAAACGGAATTGAATCCCATGTAGTTTCTGGTTCTATTAGCAAGAGTTGTTTTCTGGTAAGGAAAGCCACTATTGTACTCCATTGCCATACAGAGAGCAAATAGTACTTGCATTTGTTCCCAGCAATTACAGTGTATTGGACTGAAGAAAAGCGAATGTTCTTGTCAGTTTCCTAAGTAGAGTTGAACTACATATGGACCGTGTGTGTCGGAAGCACAGTTCTTTTGATCTAAACAAGCTCACTCTTCTGGCCCTATAGGAAACACAGTAGAGTAGAAGAGTGCTCTTTTCTTTCAAGCAGAGTGTATTTCTTGTACGGTGAGCTCGTGTTTGTTTCCCATTCATAAGTGTAGGTTAATGCCATACAGTTTCTAGTTCTACAAGTAAGAGTTGTTTTCTGGTAAGGAAAGTCACAATTGTGCTCCCATTTCCATACACAGTGCAAATACACTTGCGTCTGTTCCCAGCAAGTACAGTGTATTGGACTGAAAAGAAGCTCCTGTTCTTGTCAGTTTCCTAAGTAGAGTTGAACTAGATATGGACTGTGTGTGTAGGAAGAGCAGTTGTTTTGTTCTGAGCAAGCTCAATGTTCTGACCTTATAGGAAACACAGTAGAATTGAAGAATGCTCTCTTTTAAAAAGCATAGTGTGTTTCTTTTAAGGTGAGCTAGTGTATGTTTCCCATTCATAAACAGAGTTGAATCACATGCAGTTTCTGTTCCTATGAGCAAGAGTTTTTTTCTGGTAAGGAAAGTCACTATTGTGCTCCATTTGCCATACACAGTGCTAATAGCACTCACGTCTGTTCCCAGCAAGTACAGTGTATTTGACTGAAGAGAATCCACCATTCTTGTCAGTTTCCTAAGTAGAGTTGAACTAGATATGGCCCAAGTGTGTAACAAACACAACTCTTTTGGTCTGAGGAAGCTCACTGTTCTGGCCTTTTAGGAAACACAGTAGAGTAGAAGAGTGCTCTTTTCTCAAAAGCAGAGTGTGTTTCTTGTAAGGCGAGCTAGTGTTTGTTTCCCATTCATAAACGGATTTGAATCACATGCAGTTTCTGGTTCTATGAGCAAGAGTTGTTTTCAGGTAGGGAAAGTCACTATTATGCTCTCATTGCCATACCCAGTGCAAATAGCACTCGCGTCTGTTCCCTCAATGACAGTGTATTGGACTGAAGAGAAGCTACTGTTCTTGTCAGTTTCCTAAATAGAGTTGAACTAGATATGGCCCATGTGTGTAGGAAACACAGTTCTTTTGTTCTGAGCAAGCTCTGTTCTCGCTCTATAGGAAACTCAGTAGAGTAGAAGAGTGCTCTTTTCTCAAAAGCAGAGTGTGTTTCTTGTAAGGCGAGCTAGTGTTTGTTTCCCATTCATAAACGGACTTGAATCACATGCAGTTTCTGGTCCTATGAGCAAGAGTCGTTTTCAGGTAGGGAAAGTCACTTTTGTGCTCCCATTGCCATACACAGAGCAAATAGCACTCCTGACTGTTCCCAGCAAATACAGTGTATTGGACTGAAGAGAATCTACTGTTCTTGTCAGTTTCCTAAGTAGAGTTGAATTAGACATGGCTCGTGTGTGTAGGAAGCCCAGTTCCTTTGTTCTGAGCAAGCTCACTGTTCTGGCCATTTGGGTAACACAGTAGAGTAGAAGAGTGCTCTTTTCTCAAAAGCAGAGTGTGTTTACTTTAAGGGAGCTAGTGTTTGTTTCCCATTCATAAATGGAGTAGAATCACATGCAGTTTCTAGTTCTACAAGTAAGAGTTGTTTTCTGGTAATTAAAGTCACTATTGTGCTCCCTTTGCCATACACAGTGCAAATAGCCCTCGCGTCTCTTCCCAGAAATTATAGTGTATTGGACTAAAAAGAAGCTACTGTTCTTATCACTTTCCTAAGTAGATTTGATCTAGATATGGCCCGTGTGTGTAGGAAGAGCAGTTGATTTGTTGTGAGCCCGCTCAATGTTCTGACCCTATAGGAAACACAGTAGAATAGAAGAGTGCTCTTTTTCAAAAAGCAGAGTGTGTTTTTTTAAGGTGAGCTAGTGTATGTTTCCCATTCATAAACAGAGTTGAATCACATGCAGTTTCTGTTCCTATGAGCAAGAGTTTTTTTTTTGTAAGGAAAATCAGTATTGTGCTCAATTTGCCATACACAGTGCTAATAGAACTCGCATCTGTTCCCAGCAAGTACAGTGTATTGAACTGAAGAGAAGCCACCGTTCATGTCAGTTTCTTAAGTAGAGTTGAACTAGATATGGCCTGTGTGTGTAGGAAGCACAGTTTTTTTTTTCTGAGCAAGCTAACTGTTCTGGCCCTATAGGAAACACAGTAGAGTAGAAGAGAGCTCTCTTCTCAAATTCAGAGTGTGTTTCTTGTAAGGCAAGCTAGTGTTTGTTTCCCATTCATAAATGGAGTTGAAGCACATGCAGTTTCTGGTCCTATGAGCAAGAGTTTTTTTCTGGTAAGGAAAGTCACTATTGTGCTCCCATTGCCATACACAGTGCAAATAGCACTCCCGTCTCATCCCAGCAAGTACAGTGTATTATACAGAAGAGAAGCTACTGTTCTTGTCAGTTTCCTAAGCAGAGTTGAACTTGATATGGCCCATGTGTGTGGGAAGCACAGTTCTTTTGTTCTAAGCAAGCTCACTCTTCTGGCCCTACAGGAAACCCAGCAGAGTAGAAAAGGGCTCTTTTCTCAAAAGCAGAGTTTGTTTCTTGTAAGGCGATCTAGTGTTTCTTTCCCATTGATAAACGTAGTTGAATCACATGCAGTTGTCGTCCTAGGAGCAATAGTTGTTTTCTGGTAAGGAAAGTCACTAATGTGCTCCCATTGCCATAGGCAGTTCAAATAGCACTCACGTTTCTTCACAGCAAGTATAGTTTATTGGCCTGAAGAGAAGTTACTGTTCTTGTTAGTTTCCTAAGTAGAGTTGAACTAGATTTGCCCCTTTTGTGTAGGACACACAGTTCTTTTGTTCTGAGCAAGCTCACTGTTGTGACCCTGAAGGAAACACAGCAGAGTATATGAGTTCTCTTTTCTCACTGCAGAGTGTTTTTCTTGTAAGGGGAGATAGTGTTTGTTTTCCATTCATAAAGAGAGTTGAGTCACATGCAGTTTGTGATCCTACACGGAAGAGTTGTTTTCATGTAAGAAAAGTCACTATTGTGCCTCCAACGCCATACATACTGCAAATAGCACTCGAGTTTTTTTCCCAGCAGATACAGTGTATTGTACAGAAGAGAAGCTACTGTTCTTGTCAATTTTCTAAGCAGAGTTAAAGAACATATGGCCCGTGTGTGTAGGAAGCACAGTTCTTTTGTTCTGAGCAAGCTCACTGTTCTGGCCCTACAGCAAACCCAGCAGAGTAGAAGAGTGCTATTTTCTCAAAAGCAGAGTGTGTTTCTTGTAAGGCGAGCTAGCATTTGTTTCCCATTGATAAACGGAATTGAATCACATGCAGTTTGTGATCCTAGGAGCAAGAGTTGTTTTCTGGTAAGGAAAGTCACTATTGTGCTCCCATTGCCATACACAGTGCAAATAGCACTCGCGTCTCTTCCCAGCAAGTACAGTTTATTGGACTGAAGAGAAGCTACTGTTCTTGTCAGTTTCCTAAGTAGAGTTGAACTAGAAAGGGCCCGTGTGTGTAGGAACCACAGTTCTTTTGTTCTGAGCAAGCTCACTCTTCTGGCCCTATAGGAATCACAGTAGAGTAAAAGAGTGCTCTTTTCTCAAAAGCAGAGTGTGTTTCTTGTAGGGTGAGCTAGTGTTTGTTTTCCATTCATAAACGGAATTGAATCCCATGTAGTTTCTGGTTCTATTAGCAAGAGTTGTTTTCTGGTAAGGAAAGCCACTATTGTACTCCATTGCCATACAGAGAGCAAATAGTACTTGCATTTGTTCCCAGCAATTACAGTGTATTGGACTGAAGAAAAGCGAATGTTCTTGTCAGTTTCCTAAGTAGAGTTGAACTACATATGGACCGTGTGTGTCGGAAGCACAGTTATTTTGATCTAAACAAGCTCACTCTTCTGGCCCTATAGGAAACACAGTAGAGTAGAAGAGTGCTCTTTTCTTTCAAGCAGAGTGTATTTCTTGTACGGTGAGCTCGTGTTTGTTTCCCATTCATAAGTGTAGGTTAATGCCATACAGTTTCTAGTTCTACAAGTAAGAGTTGTTTTCTGGTAAGGAAAGTCACAATTGTGCTCCCATTTCCATACACAGTGCAAATACACTCGCGTCTGTTCCCAGCAAGTACAGTGTATTGGACTAAAAAGAAGCTCCTGTTCTTGTCAGTTTCCTAAGTAGAGTTGAACTAGATATGGACTGTGTGTGTAGGAAGAGCAGTTGTTTTGTTCTGAGCAAGCTCAATGTTCTGACCTTATAGGAAACACAGTAGAATTGAAGAATGCTCTCTTTTAAAAAGCATAGCGTGTTTCTTTTAAGGTGAGCTAGTGTATGTTTCCCATTCATAAACAGAGTTGAATCACATGCAGTTTCTGTTCCTATGAGCAAGAGTTTTTTTCTGGTAAGGAAAGTCACTATTGTGCTCCATTTGCCATACACAGTGCTAATAGCACTCACGTCTGTTCCCAGCAAGTACAGTGTATTTGACTGAAGAGAATCCACCATTCTTGTCAGTTTCCTAAGTAGAGTTGAACTAGATATGGCCCAAGTGTGTAACAAACACAACTCTTTTGGTCTGAGGAAGCTCACTGTTCTGGCCTTTTAGGAAACACAGTAGAGTAGAAGAGTGCTCTTTTCTCAAAAGCAGAGTGTGTTTCTTGTAAGGCGAGCTAGTGTTTGTTTCCCATTCATAAACGGATTTGAATCACATGCAGTTTCTGGTTCTATGAGCAAGAGTTGTTTTCAGGTAGGGAAAGTCACTATTATGCTCTCATTGCCATACCCAGTGCAAATAGCACTCGCGTCTGTTCCCTCAATGACAGTGTATTGGACTGAAGAGAAGCTACTGTTCTTGTCAGTTTCCTAAGTAGAGTTGAACTAGATATGGCCCATGTGTGTAGGAAACACAGTTCTTTTGTTCTGAGCAAGCTCTGTTCTCGCTCTATAGGAAACTCAGTAGAGTAGAAGAGTGCTCTTTTCTCAAAAGCAGAGTGTGTTTCTTGTAAGGCGAGCTAGTGTTTGTTTCCCATTCATAAACGGACTTGAATCACATGCAGTTTCTGGTCCTATGAGCAAGAGTCGTTTTCAGGTAGGGAAAGTCACTTTTGTGCTCCCATTGCCATACACAGAGCAAATAGCACTCCTGACTGTTCCCAGCAAATACAGTGTATTGGACTGAAGAGAATCTACTGTTCTTGTCAGTTTCCTAAGTAGAGTTGAATTAGACATGGCTCGTGTGTGTAGGAAGCCCAGTTCCTTTGTTCTGAGCAAGCTCACTGTTCTGGCCATTTGGGTAACACAGTAGAGTAGAAGAGTGCTCTTTTCTCAAAAGCAGAGTGTGTTTACTTTAAGGGAGCTAGTGTTTGTTTCCCATTCATAAATGGAGTAGAATCACATGCAGTTTCTAGTTCTACAAGTAAGAGTTGTTTTCTGGTAATTAAAGTCACTATTGTGCTCCCTTTGCCATACACAGTGCAAATAGCCCTCGCGTCTCTTCCCAGAAATTATAGTGTATTGGACTAAAAAGAAGCTACTGTTCTTATCACTTTCCTAAGTAGATTTGATCTAGATATGGCCCGTGTGTGTAGGAAGAGCAGTTGATTTGTTGTGAGCCCGCTCAATGTTCTGACCCTATAGGAAACACAGTAGAATAGAAGAGTGCTCTTTTTCAAAAAGCAGAGTGTGTTTTTTTAAGGTGAGCTAGTGTATGTTTCCCATTCATAAACAGAGTTGAATCACATGCAGTTTCTGTTCCTATGAGCAAGAGTTTTTTTCTGGTAAGGAAAATCAGTATTGTGCTCAATTTGCCATACACAGTGCTAATAGAACTCGCATCTGTTCCCAGCAAGTACAGTGTATTGAACTGAAGAGAAGCCACCGTTCATGTCAGTTTCTTAAGTAGAGTTGAACTAGATATGGCCTGTGTGTGTAGGAAGCACAGTTTTTTTTTTCTGAGCAAGCTAACTGTTCTGGCCCTATAGGAAACACAGTAGAGTAGAAGAGAGCTCTCTTCTCAAATTCAGAGTGTGTTTCTTGTAAGGCAAGCTAGTGTTTGTTTCCCATTCATAAATGGAGTTGAAGCACATGCAGTTTCTGGTCCTATGAGCAAGAGTTTTTTTCTGGTAAGGAAAGTCACTATTGTGCTCCCATTGCCATACACAGTGCAAATAGCACTCCCGTCTCATCCCAGCAAGTACAGTGTATTATACAGAAGAGAAGCTACTGTTCTTGTCAGTTTCCTAAGCAGAGTTGAACTTGATATGGCCCATGTGTGTGGGAAGCACAGTTCTTTTGTTCTAAGCAAGCTCACTCTTCTGGCCCTACAGGAAACCCAGCAGAGTAGAAAAGGGCTCTTTTCTCAAAAGCAGAGTTTGTTTCTTGTAAGGCGATCGTGTTTCTTTCCCATTGATAAACGTAGTTGAATCACATGCAGTTGTCGTCCTAGGAGCAATAGTTGTTTTCTGGTAAGGAAAGTCACTAATGTGCTCCCATTGCCATAGGCAGTTCAAATAGCACTCACGTTTCTTCACAGCAAGTATAGTTTATTGGCCTGAAGAGAAGTTACTGTTCTTGTTAGTTTCCTAAGTAGAGTTGAACTAGATTTGCCCCTTTTGTGTAGGACACACAGTTCTTTTGTTCTGAGCAAGCTCACTGTTGTGACCCTGAAGGAAACACAGCAGAGTATGAGTTCTCTTTTCTCACTGCAGAGTGTTTTTCTTGTAAGGGGAGATAGTGTTTGTTTTCCATTCATAAAGAGAGTTGAGTCACATGCAGTTTGTGATCCTACACGGAAGAGTTGTTTTCATGTAAGAAAAGTCACTATTGTGCCTCCAACGCCATACATACTGCAAATAGCACTCGAGTTTTTTCCCAGCAAGTACAGTGTATTGTACAGAAGAGAAGCTACTGTTCTTGTCAGTTTCCTAAGCAGAGTTGAAGAACATATGGCCCGTGTGTGTAGGAAGCACAGTTCTTTTGTTCTGAGCAAGCTCACTGTTCTGGCCCTACAGCAAACCCAGCAGAGTAGAAGAGTGCTATTTTCTCAAAAGCAGAGTGTGTTTCTTGTAAGGCGAGCTAGCATTTGTTTCCCATTGATAAATGGAGTTGAATCACATGCAGTTTGTGATCCTAAGAGCAAGAGTTGTTTTCTGGTAAGGAAAGTCACTATTGTGCTCCCATTGCCATACACAGTGCAAATAGCACTTGCGTCTCTTCCCAGCAAGTACAGTTTATTGGACTGAAGAGAAGCTACTGTTCTTGTCAGTTTCCTAAGTAGAGTTGAATTAGAAAGGGCCCGTGTGTGTAGGAACCAGAGTTCTTTTATTCTGAGCAAGCTCACTCTTCTGGCCCTATAGGAAACACAGTAGAGTAGAAGAGTGCTCTTTTCTCAAAAGCAGAGTGTGTTTCTTGTAGGGTGAGCTAGTGTTTGTTTTCCATTCATAAACGGAATTGAATCCCATGTAGTTTCTGGTTCTATTAGCAAGAGTTGTTTTCTGGTAAGGAAAGCCACTATTGTACTCCATTGCCATACAGAGAGCAAATAGCACTCACATTTGTTCCCAGGAATTACAGTGTATTGGACTGAAGAAAAGCTACTGTTCTTGTCAGTTTCCTAAGTAGAGTTGAAATAGATATGGACTGTGTGGGTCAGAAGCACAGTCCTTTTTTTCTGAGGAAGCTCACTGTTCTGGCCTTTTAGGAAACACAGTAGAGTAGAAGAGTGCTCTTTTCTCAAAAGCAGAGTATATTTCTTGTAAGGCGAGCTCGTGTTTGTTTCCCATTCATAAACGGAGTTGAATCACATGCAGTTTCTGGTCCTATGAGCAAGAGTTGTTTTCAGGTAGGAAAAGTCACTATTATGCTTCCATTTCCATACCCAGTGCAAATAGAACTCGCGTCTGTTCCCTGCAATGACAGTGTATTGGAATGAAGAGAAGCCACAATTCTTGTCAGTATCCTAAGTAAAGTTCAACTACATATGACCCATTTGTGTAGGAAACACAATTCTTTTGTTGTGAGGAAGCTCACTGTTCTGGACTTTAGGAAACACAGTATAGTAGAAGAGTGCTCTTTTCTCAAAAGCAGAGTATGTTTCTTGTAGGGCGAGCTAGTATTTGTTTTCCATTCATAAACGGAGTTGAATCACATGCAGTTTCTGGTCCTATTAGCAAGTGTTTTCTTGTAAGGAAAGTCACTATTGCACTCCATTGCCATACACAGTACAAATAGCACTCCTGTCTGTTCCCAGCAAGTACAGTGTATTGGACTGAATAGAAGCTACTGTTCTTGTCATTTTTCTAAGTAGAGTTGAACTAGATATCGCCCATGTGTGTAGGAAGTACAGTACATTTTTTCTGAGCAAGCTCACTTTTCTGGACCTATAGGAAACACAGTAGATTAGAAGAGTACTCTTTTCTCAAAAGCAGAGTGTGTTTCTTTTAAGGCGAGCTAGTGTTTGTTTCCCATTCATAAACGGAGTTCAGTCACATGCAGTTTTAGCCCCTATGAGCAAGGGTTGTTTTCAGGTAAGGAACCTCACTATTGTGCTCCCATTGGCATACACAGAGCAAATAGCACTTGTGTGTTTTAAGCAAGTACAGCGTATTGGACTGAAGAGAAGCTACTGTTCTTGTCAGTTTCCTAAGTAGAGTTGAACTAGATATGGCCAGGGTGTGTAGGAAGCCCAGTTTCTTTGTTCTGAGCAGGCTCACTGTTCTGGTCATTTGGGTAACACAGTAGAGTAGAAGAGTGCTCTTTTCTCAAAAGCAGAGTGTGTTTTCTTAAGGCGAGCTAGTGTTTGTTTCCCATTCATAAAAGGAGTTGAATCACATTTAGTTTCCAATTCTACAAGTAAGAGTTTTTTTCTGGTAAGGAAAATCACTTTTGTGCTCCTTTTGCCATACACATTGCATTCATAAACGGAGTTCAGTCACATGCAGTTTCAGCCCCTACGAGCAAGAGTTGTTTTCAGGTAAGGAACCTCACTATTGTGCTCCCATTGGCATACACAGAGCAAATAGCACTTGTGTGTTCCAAGCAAGTACAGCGTATTGGACTGAAGAGAAGCTACTGTTCTTGTCAGTTTCCTAAGTAGAGTTGAACTAGATATGGCCAGGGTGTGTAGGAAGCCCAGTTTCTTTGTTCTGAGCAGGCTCACTCTTCTGGTCATTTGGGTAACACAGTGGAGTAGAAGAGCGCTCTTTTCTCTAAAGAAGAGTGTGTTTCCTTAAGGTGAGCTAGTGTTTGTTTCCCATTCATAAACGGAGTTGAATCACATGTAGTTTCCAGATCTACAAGTAAGAGTTTTTTTCTGGTAAGGAAAATCACTTTTGTGCTCCTTTTGCCATACACATTGCATTCATAAACGGAGTTCAGTCACATGCAGTTTCAGCCCCTACGAGCAAGAGTTGTTTTCAGGTAAGGAACCTCACTATTGTGCTCCCATTGGCATACACAAAGCAAATAGCACTCGCGTCTCTTCCCAGGAAGTATAGTGTATTGAACTGAAGAGAAGCCACCATTCTTCGCAGTTTCATAAGTAGAGTTGAACTAGATATGGCCCATGTGTGTAGGAAACACAATTCTTTTGTTCTGAACAAGCTCACTCTGCTGGCCATATAGGAAACCCAGTAGAGTAGAAGAGTGCTCTTTTCTGAAAAGCCGAGTGTGTTTATTATAAGGCGAGCTAGTGTTTGTTTCCCTTTCATAAATGGAGTTGAATCACATGCAGTTTCTAGTTCTACAAGCAAGAGTTGTTTTCTAGTAAGGAAAGTCACTATTGTGTTCCCATTGCCATACACAGTGCAAATAGCCCTCGCATCTGTTCCTAGCAATTACAGTGTATTGTACAGAAGAGAAGCTAATGTACTTGTCATATTCCTAACTAGAGTTAAACTAGATATGACCCTTGTGTGTAGGGAAAACAGTTCTTTTGTTCTGAGCAAGCTCACTGTTTTGGCACTATAGGAAGCAAAGAAGAGGAGAAGAGTGCTATTTTCTCAAAAGCAGAGTATGTTTCTTGTAGGATGAGCTAGTGTTTGTTTCCCATTCATAAACGGAGTTGAATCAAATGCAATTTCTCGTCTTATGACCAAGAGCTGTTTTCTGGTAAGGAACGTCACTATTGCGCTCCCTTTGCCATACACAGTGCAAATAGCACTCTCTCTATTCCCAACAAGTACAGTGTATTGGACTGAAGAGAAGCTACTGTTCTTGTCAGTTTCCTAATTAAAGTTGAAATAGATATGGCCCATGTGTGTAGGAAGCACAGTTCTTTTTCTGAGCAAGCTCACTGTGCTGGCCATATATGAATCACAGTAGAGTAGAAGAGTGCTATTTTCTGAGAAGCAGAGTGTGTTTCTTGTAAGTCGAGGCAGTGTTTGTTTCCCATTTATAGACGGAGTTGAATCACATGCAGTTTCTGGTCCTATGAGCACGAGTTGTTTTCAGGTATGGAAAGTCACTATTGTGCTTCCATTGCCATACACATTGAAAATAGCAATAGTGTCACTTGTCAGCAAGTACAGTGTATTGGACTGAAGAGAAGCTACTGTTCTTTTCAGTTTCCTAAGTAGAGTTGAACTAGATATGGCCAGGGTTTGTAGGAAGCCCAGTTCCTTTGTTCTGAGCAAGCTCACTGTTCTGGTCATTTGGGTAACACAGTAGAGTACAAGAGAGCTCCTATCTCAAAAGCAGAGTGTGTTTCTTTTAAGGCGAGCTAGTGTTTGTTTCCCTTTCATAAACAGAGTTGAATCACATGCAGTTTCTGGTCCTATGAGCAAGAGTTGTTTTCGGGTAAGGAACCTCACTATTGTGCTCCCATTGCCATACACAGTGAAAATAGCACTTGCTTCTGTTTTTAGTAAGTACAGCGTATTGGACTGAAGAGAAGCTACTGTTCTTGTCAGTTTCCTAAGTAGAGTTGAACTAGATATGGCCAGGGTGTGTAGGAAGCCCAGTTTCTTTGTTCTGAGCAGGCTCACTGTTCTGGTCATTTGGGTAACACAGTAAAGTAGAAGAGTGCTCTTTTCTCAAAAGCAGAGTGTGTTTCCTTAAGGCGAGCTAGTGTTTGTTTCCCATTCATAAACGGAGTTGAATTACATGTAGTTTCTAGTTCTACAAGTAAGAGTTTTTTTCTGGTAAGGAAAATCACTTTTGTGCTACTTTTGCCATACAATTGCATTCATAAATGGAGTTCAGTCACATGCAGTTTCAGCCCCTACGAGCAAGAGTTGTTTTCAGGTAAGGAACCTCACTATTGTGCTCCCATTGGCATACACAAAGCAAATAGCACTCGCGTCTCTTCCCAGGAAGTACAGTGTATTGGACTGAAGAGAAGCCACCATTCTTCGCAGTTTCATAAGTAGAGTTGAACTAGATATGGCCCATGTGTGTAGGAAACACAATTCTTTTGTTCTGAACAAGCTCACTCTGCTGGCCATATAGGAAACCCAGTAGAGTAGAAGAGTGCTCTTTTCTGAAAAGCCGAGTGTGTTTATTATAAGGCGAGCTAGTGTTTGTTTCCCTTTCATAAATGGAGTTGAATCACATGCAGTTTCTAGTTCTACAAGCAAGAGTTGTTTTCTAGTAAGGAAAGTCACTATTGTGTTCCCATTGCCATACACAGTGCAAATAGCCCTCGCATCTGTTCCTAGCAATTACAGTGTATTGTACAGAAGAGAAGCTAATGTACTTGTCATTTTCCTAACTAGAGTTAAACTAGATATGACCCTTGTGTGTAGGGAAAACAGTTCTTTTGTTCTGAGCAAGCTCACTGTTTTGGCACTATAGGAAGCAAAGAAGAGGAGAAGAGTGCTATTTTCTCAAAAGCAGAGTATGTTTCTTGTAGGACGAGCTAGTGTTTGTTTCCCATTCATAAACGGAGTTGAATCAAATGCAATTTCTCGTCTTATGACCAAGAGCTATTTTCTGGTAAGGAACGTCACTATTGCGCTCCCTTTGCCATACACAGTGCAAATAGCACTCTCTCTATTCCCAACATGTACAGTGTATTGGACTGAAGAGAAGCTACTGTTCTTGTCAGTTTCCTAATTAAAGTTGAAATAGATATGGCCCATGTGTGTAGGAAGCACAGTTCTTTTTCTGAGCAAGCTCACTGTGCTGGCCATATATGAATCACAGTAGAGTAGAAGAGTGCTATTTTCTGAGAAGCAGAGTGTGTTTCTTGTAAGTCGAGGCAGTGTTTGTTTCCCATTTATAGACGGAGTTGAATCACATGCAGTTTCTGGTCCTATGAGCACGAGTTGTTTTCAGGTATGGAAAGTCACTATTGTGCTTCCATTGCCATACACATTGAAAATAGCAATAGTGTCACTTGTCAGCAAGTACAGTGTATTGGACTGAAGAGAAGCTACTGTTCTTTTCAGTTTCCTAAGTAGAGTTGAACTAGATATGGCCAGGGTTTGTAGGAAGCCCAGTTCCTTTGTTCTGAGCAAGCTCACTGTTCTGGTCATTTGGGTAACACAGTAGAGTACAAGAGAGCTCCTATCTCAAAAGCAGAGTGTGTTTCTTTTAAGGCGAGCTAGTGTTTGTTTCCCTTTCATAAACAGAGTTGAATCACATGCAGTTTCTGTTCCTATGAGCAAGAGTTTTTTCTGATAAGGAAAGTCACTGTTGCGCTCTATTTGCCATACACAGTGCTAATAGCCCACACGTCGGTTCCCAGGAAGTACAGTGTATTTGACTGAAGAGAATCCACAATTCTTCTCAGTTTCCTAAGTAGAGTTGAACTAGATATGACCCATGTGTGTAGGAAACACAATTCTTTTGTTCTGAGGAAGCTCACTGTTCTGGCATTTCAGGAAAAACAGTAGAGTAGAAGAGTGCTCTTTTCTCAAAAGCGGAGTGTGTTTCTTGTAAGGCAAGCTAGTGTTTGTTTTCCATTCATAAACAGAGTTGAATCACATGCTGTTTCGGTTCTTATGAGCAAGAGTTTTTTTTTTTTTGGTTAGGAAAGTCACTATTGTGCTCCCATTGCCATACACTATACAAATAGCTCCCGAGTCTATTCCCAGCCAGTACAGTGTATTGAACTGAAGAGAATCTACTGTTCTTGTCAGTTTCCTAAGTAGAGTTGAACTAGATATTGACTATGTGTGTAGGAAGCACAGTTCTTTTGTTCTGAGCAAGCTCACTCTTCTGGCCCTATAGGAAACACAGTAGAATAGAAGAGTGCTCTTTTCTCAAAAGCAGAGTATGTTTCATGTAGGGCGAGCTAGTATTTGTTTTCCATTCATAAACGGAGTTGAATCACATGCAGTTTCTGGTCCTGTTAGCAAGTGTTGTTTTCTTGTAAGGAAAGTCACTATTGCACTCCATTGCCATACACAGTACAAATAGCACTCCTGTCTGTTCCCAGCAAGTACAGTGTATTGGACTGAATAGAAGCTACTGTTCTTGTCATTTTTCTAAGTAGAGTTGAACTAGATATCGCCCATGTGTGTAGGAAGTACAGTACATTTTTCTGAGCAAGCTCACTTTTCTGGCCCTATAGGAAACACAGTAGAGTAGAAGAGTGCTTTTTTCTTTAAAGCAGAGTGTATTTCTTTTACGGCGAGCTCATGTTTGTTTCCCATTCATAAAGGGAGATGAATCTCATGCAGTTTCTAGTTCTACAAGTAAGAGTGGTTTTCTGTTAAGGAATGTCAGTATAGTGGTCCCATTGCCATACACAGTGCAAATAGCATTCACGTCTCTTCCCAGCAAGTACAGTGTTTTGGACTGAAAAGAAGCTACTGTTCTTGCCAGTTTCCTAAGTAGAGTTGAACTAGATATGGACTGTGTGTGTAGGAAGAGCAGTTGTTTTGTTCTGAGCAAGCTCAATGTTCTGACCCTATAGGAAACACAGTAGAATAGAATAATGCTCTTTTTTAAAAAGCAGAGTGTATTTCTTTAAGTTAGATAATGTATGTTTCCCATTCATGAACGGAGTTGAATCACATGCAGTTTCTGTTCCTATGAGCCAGAATTTTTTTCTGGTAAGGAAAGTCACTTTTGTGCTCCATTTGCCTTACACAGTACTAATAGCACTCACGTCTGTTCCCAGCAAGTACTGTGTTTTGGACTGAAGAGAAGGCACCATTCTTGTCAGTTTCCTAAGTAGAGTTGAACTAGATATGGCCCAGGTGTGTAGGAAACACAATTCTTTTGTTCTGAGGAAGCTCACTGTTCTGGCCCTTTAGGAAACACAGTAGAGTAGAGAGTTCTGTTTTCTCAAAAGCAGAGTGTGTTCTTGTAAGGCCAGCTAGTGTTTGTTTCCCATTCATAAACGGTGTTGAATCACATGCAGTTTCTGGTCCTATGAGCAAGAGTTGTTTTCAGGTAGGGAAAGTCACTACTGTGCTCACATTGCCATACACAGTGGAAATAGCACGTGCTTTTGTTCCCTGCATGGACAGTGTATTGGACTGAAGAGCAGCTACTTTTCTTGTCATTTTTTTACAAATAGTTGAACTTGATATGGCCCATGTGAGTAGGAAGGACAGTTCTTTTGTTCTGAGTAAGCTCACTGTTCTGGCTTTTTAGGAAACACAGTAGAGTAGAAGAGGTCTCTTTTCTCAAAAGCAGAGTCTGTTCTTGTAAGGCAAGCTAGTGTTTGTTTCCCATTCATAAACAGAGTTGAATCACATGCAGTTTCTGGTTCTGTGAGCAAGAGTTTTTTTCAGGTAGGGAAAGTCACTTTTGTGTTCCCATTGCCATACACAATGAAAATAACACTCGCTTCTGTTCTCTGTATGTACAGTGTATTGGACTGAAGAGCAGCTACTTTTCTTGTCATTTTCCTATGTAGAGTTGAACTTGATATGGCCCATGTGTGTAGGAAGCACAGTTCTTTTGTTCTGATCAAGCTCACTGTTCTGGCCCTATAGGAAACACACTAGAGTAGAAGAGTGCTGTTTTTCAAAAGCAGAGTGTGTTTCTTGTATGGTGAACTAGTGTTTGTTTCCCGTTCATAAATGAAGTTGAATCACATGCAGTTTCTGTTCCTTTGAGTAAGAGTTGTTTTCAGGCAAGGAAAGTCACTATTGTGCTCCCATTGCCATACACAGTGCAAATAGCTCTCGTGTCTGTTCCCAGCATGTACAGTGTATTGGACTGAAGAGAAGCTACTGTTCTTGTCATTTTTTTAAGTATAGTTGAACTAGGTATATCTCATGTGTGTAGGGAGCACAGTTTTTTTGTTCTGACAAGATAAGTGTTCTGGCTGTCAGGGAAACACAGTAGAATAGATGAGGGCTTTTTCTCAAGAGCAGAGTGTGTTTCACGTAAGGCGAGCTATTGTTTGTTTCCCATTTATAAACGGAGTTGAATCACATGCAATTTCTGGTCCTGTGACCAAGAGTTTTATTCTGGTAAGGAAAGTCACTATTATGGTCCCATTGCCATACACAGTGCAAATAGCACTTGCGTCTGTTCCCAAAAGTACAGTGTATTGGACTCAAGAGAAGCCACCATTCTTGTTATTTTCCTAGGTAGAGTTGAACTAGATATTTCCCATGTGTGTAGGAAAAACAATTCTTTTGTTCTGAGCAAGCTCACTGTTCTGGCCCTATAGAAAACACAGTAGAGTTAAACAGTGCTCCTTTCTCAAAAGCAGAGTGTGTTTCTTGTTAGGCGAGGTAGTGTTTATTTCCCATTCATAAACGGAGTTGAATTACATGCAGTTTCTGGTCATATGAGCAAGAGTTGTTTTCAGGTAAGGAAAGTCACTATTGTGCTCCCATTTCAACACAGTACAAATAGCACACGTGACTGTTCCAAGAAAGTAGAGTGTATTGGACTGAAGAGAAGCTTCTGTTCCTATCAATTTCCTTAGCAGAGTTGTCCAAGATATGGCTCTTGTGTGGTAGAAACACAGTTTTTTTATTCTGAGCAATCTCACTGTTCTGACCCTATAAGAAACACAGTAGAGAAGAAGAGTTCTCTGTTCTCAAAGCAGAGTGTGTTTAATGTAAGGCGAGCTAGTGACTGTTTCCCATTTATAAATGGAGTTGAATCCCATGCAGTTTCTAGTTCTACAAGTAAGAGTTGTTATCTGTTAAGGAAAGTCACTATTGTGCTCCCATTGCCATACACAGTGCAAATAGCACTTGCATCTATTCCTAGCAATTACAGTGTATTGTACTGAAAAGAAGCTACTGTTCTTGTCATTTTCCTAAGTAGAGTTGGACTAGATATGGCCCGTTTGTGTACGAAGCACATATCTTTTGTTCTGAGCAAGCTCAATGTTCTGACACTATAGGAAACACAGTAGAGTAGAAGAGTGTTCTTTTACAAAAAGTAGAGTGTGTTTCTTTTAAGGCGAGCTAGTGTATGTTTCCCGTTCATAAACGGAGTTGATTCACATGTAGTTTTTGTTCCTATGAGCAAGATTTGTTTTCTGTTAAGGAAAGTCACTATTGTGCTCCCATTTCAACACAGTGCAAATAGCACTTGTGACTGTTCCCAGAAAGTACAGTGTATTGGACTGAAGAGAAGCTACTGTTCTTGTCAGTTTCCTAAGCAGAGTTGTCCGAGATATGGCTCTTGTGCGTAGGAAGCACAGTTCTTTGGTTCTGAGCAAGCTCACAGTTCTGGCCGTATTGGAAACACAGTAGAGTGGAAGAGTACTCTTTTCTCAAAAGCAGAGTGTGTTTCATGTAAGGTAAACCGGTGTTTATTTCCCATTCATAAACGGAATTGAATCACATGCAGTTTTTGGTCCTATGGGCAAGCGTTGTTTTCTGGTAAGAAAAGTCACTATTAAGCTCCCATTGCCTTACACAGTGTAAAAAACATTCTCGTCTTTTCCCAGCAACTACCATGTATTGGAATGATTAGAAGGTACTGTTCTTGTCAGTTTCCTAAGCAGAGTTGAACTAGAAATGGCCAATGTGTATAGGAAGCACAGTTCTTTTCTTCTGAGCAAGCTCACTGTTCTGTCCCTTAGGAACACAGTAGAGTAGAAGAGAGCTCTTTCCTCAAAAGCAGAGTGTGTTTCTTGTAAGGCGAGCTAGTCTTTGTTTCCCATTCAAAAACGGAGTTGAGTCACATGCAATTTCTGGTCCTATGAGCAAGAATTGTTTTCTATTATGGAATTGACACTATTGCGTACCATTGCCATACACAGTGCAAATAGCACTTGCGTCTGTTCCATGCAAGTAGTGTATTGTACAAAAGAGAAGCTAGTGGTCTTGTCAGTTTCCTAAGTAGAGTTGAACTAGATGTGGCCCATGTGTGTAGGAAGCACAGTTCTTTTTTCTGAGCAAGCTCACTGTTCTGGCCCTATAGGAAACACAGTAGAGAAGAAGAGTGCTGTTTTTTTTTTTTTCAAAGCAGATTGTGTTTCTTGTAGGGAGAGCTAGTGTTTGTTTCCCATTCATAAACGTAGTTGAATCACGTGCAGTTTCTGTTCTATGAGAAGAGTTATTTTTGGTTATTAAAGTCACTATTGAGCTCCCATTGCCCTACACAGGGCAAATAGCTCTAGCGTCTCTTCCCAGCAAAAAAGTGTATTGAACTGAACAGAAGCTACTGCTCTTTTCTGTTTCCTAAGTAGAGTTGAACTAGATATGGCCCATTTGTGTAGGAAGCAGTATTCTTTTGTTCTGAGCAAGCACAATGTTCTGACGCTATAGAGAACACAGTAGAGTAGAAGAGTGCTCTTTTTAAAAAGCAGAGTGTGTTTCTTTTAAGGCAAGCAAGGGTATGTTTCCCATTCATAAACGGAGTTGAATCACAGGGGGTTTCTGGTCCTATGTGCAAGAGCTGTTTTCTGGTAAGGAAAATCACTATTGTGCTCCCATTACCATACACAGAGCAAATAGCACTCGCGAGTGTTTCCAGTAATTACACTGTATTGGACAGAAAAGAAATTACTGTTCTTGTCGGTTTCCTAAGCAAAGTTGATCTAGATATGGCCCTTGTGTGTAGGAAGCACAGTTATTTTCTTCTGAGCAAGCCCACTGTTCTGCCACTATAGAAAACACAGTAGATTAGAAGAGTGCTCTTTTCTCAAAAGCAGAGTGTCTTTCTTGTATGGCAAGCAAGTGTTTATTTCACATTCATAAACGAAGTTTAATCACCTGCAGTTTCTAGTCCTATTAGCAAGAGTTGTTTTCTGGTAAGAAAAGTCACTATTGTGCTCCAATTGCCATACACAGTGCAAATAGCACTCGTGTCTGTTCCCAGCAAGTACAGTGTATTGGACTGAAGAGAATCTACTGTTCTTGTCAGTTTCCTAAACAGACTTGAACTAGATAGGGCCCATTTGTGTAGGAAGCACAATTCTTTTGTTCTGAGCAAGCTCACTGTTCTGGCCCTATAGAAAACACAGTAGAGTAGAAGAGTGCTCTTTTCTCAAAGCAGAGTGTGTTTCTTGTAAGACGAGCTAGTGTTTTTTTCCCATTCATTAACGGACTTGAATCACATGCAGTTTCTGTTCTTATAAGCAAGAGTTCTTTTCTGGTTAGGAAAGACACTATTGTGCTCCCATTGCCATACATAGTGCAAATAGCTCTCGTATCTGTTCCCTGCAAGTACAGTGTATTGGACTGAAGAGAAGCTACTGTTCTTGTCATTTTTTTTTATGTAGAGTTGAACTAGATATGTTTTATGTGTGTAGTAAGCACAGTTTTTTTGTTCTGACAAGATCACTGTTCTGGCACTCAGGGAAACACAGTAGAATAGATGAGAGCTCTTTTCTCAAAAGCAGAGTGTGTTTCATGTAAGGCAAGCTAGTGTTTGTTTCTCATTCATTAACGGACTTTAATCACATGCAGTTTCTGTTCTTGTAAGCAAGAGTTCTTTTCTGGTTAGGAAAGTCACTTGTGCACTCCCATTGGCATACACAGTGCAAATAGCACTTGCGTCTGTTACCAGCAAGTACAGTGTATTGGACTGAGAGAAGCCATCATTCTTGTCAGTTTTCTAAGTAGAGTTGAACTAGATATTTCCCATGTGTGTAGGAAACACAATTCTTTTGTTCTGAGCAAGCTCACTGTTCTGGCCCTTAGGAAACACAGTAGAGTAAAAGAGTGCTCTTTTCTCAAATGCAGACTGTGTTTCTTGTAAGGTGAGCTAGTGTTTGTTTCCCATTCAGAAACGGAGTTGAATTACATGCAGTTTCTGGTCCTATGAGCAAAAGTTGTTTTCAGGTAAGGAAAGTCACTATTATGCTCCCATTGCCATACACAGAGCAAATAGCACTCGTGTCTGTTCCTAGCAAGTACAGTGTATTGGACTGAAGAGAATCTACTGTTCTTGTGACCCATCCCACGGGCCACGTTATTTGATGAGACCAGAGGAGGCACCTCCTGAAAGATCAATGGGGTGAGAGAGAAAGGAGACCAGGCGCGTTAAGGAAGACAAAGTCAGTCTGAGTTGCTTCAAGGTCTCGTTTATTGCAAGGGGAGTCAGGCTTATATATGCTAGGAGCTAGGAGAAGTAGATAGGGGTATGGAAAGTTACTAGGAGGAAGTTAGGGTAAGGTAGGGTTCAGGAAAAGGTCTCTTTGTTCCAAGGGCTGATCAACAGACCATACAGCAAACCATTATGTTTCAGGGAGTAGATCAAAAGGTACATACTGTGGTCTTGTTGAAAAATGGTTGCTATTGAAACTGTTAACGGAAGATTCGGTACACAGCTTTTTCCCATGAGAATCAGTTAGGCTACTTGGCTCCTGACAATTCCCCCTTCTTTCTATAAAATGGCCAAAGCAGGCTTTGGTCATAAATCGAGAGGTCCCCTGTCTTAGGCTATATGGGGTGCAGTCCATGTTGAGCCGGTCTCTGGCGACCTCTGTACGTTGTGCTCCCAGCACAGGCCCCATACTATTCCCGTCATTGAGTACCCTCTAGCTTTTAGTTATAGGGGTTTTTAGGTTCGTAGGCCACTGAAACTGAGCCTTTCACCTGTTTCAATAGTTTCTTCTCGAGTTTCTGTCCGATGGTAATGTACTGAAACAGTTTTTGATAGGGCCGAATCGATCTGATTTTTGATGAATTGTGTTAGTCGTTGAAAAGCCCAAGGACCAAAGGTGAGGAGGAGAAGGAAAATGATCAAGGGGGCCAAGAGGGTGGGGATCAGAGTAGAAAGCCAAGGGGACCCCTTTAGCCAGCCCTCAAACCCATTGTTTTGATTGTCAAAATCACGTTTTCTTTGTGCTAATCTTTCTCTTAGTTTCTCCATTGATTCTCTAACTACCCCAGTGTGATCAGCATAAAAGCAGCATTCTTCTTTCAAGGCTGCACATAACCCTCCCTCCTTTAAAAATAGTAAATCCAGACCTCTTCTATTTTGTAACACAACCTCAGAGAGTGAGGTTAAAGACTTCTCCAGGGCAGAAATGGATCTTTCTATGGCCTCTAGGTCAGTAGTCATAGCCATTTGTAACTGCATAAGGTGGTTGCTCTGCATGAGGGCAGCATTTCCTGTACCAACTCCTGCAGCAATGCCTCCAATACCTAACAATAGGGCAATAGTCATAGATACAGGTTCTCGAGTGTATCTGCCTCTCTGCTCAAAGAATTCCATCACTGAGTTTTCTTGATGATAAGTGACACGAGGCCATAACTGGACCATCACACAAAATTCATGGGAATCATCAAATATCTGAGCAGATATGCAAGGGGTCAATCCTGTATTACAGCCCCAGTAGGACCCGTTGGGTGCTTCGAGATAATAGCTTCCTTTATAGGGTGTCAGAGTTTGTTTACAGAGGTGATGATGGGTTGATGGAATCTTGCCCAGACAAGAACCTTGTCCTGAGACTTCAGGGAGTGTTAGTTTATGTGGCTTAGTCTGACACCTATTGCTCGGGGAAGTGAGGTTATTGGCAGTAGACTGAAAGGCAATTCCTTCATAATAAGGGGGACTGGAGGTAAGGCAGAGCCAGCAACCCAAGGTTCTATTTGGATTTGTGGCATTTAGGGCCAGATAAGCTCCCTGGACCAAATTAAACAATCTATCTCCTGTTCCTCCAAAAGGAGTAAGGAGAGTGCCATTACTGGAACCTACGATGGTAGTCACAGTGCCTGTATGGTAGGGAAAGGGACGAGGATGAGGTGAGGGGGAAGGAGGTGATGGCACCTTTTCATGATTGGAGGGAACTTTTTGGTCAGAGAGAACAACATTGGGTCCTACCAACTGTGGGTACAGGTTTTCTATTGTTAGCAAGATCTTGAAAATGACTCCTTTATCTGTGCCATCAAGATACCAGCGGAGTCCCCATGTTTTTCCTGAGGGCCATTCTCGATTTGCCCTACCCTGAGGGGTGAAGGTTATGTTTAAAGGTAATGATAGCCCGGGATTATAGGCTGTCCCAGTATAGGAGCTAAAGCAAAAATGTCTATTCGTGCTAGGCTTACTGTATCCCCTTGTAACTGAAGTAAGGTCCCAAGATGAAGTTGGTTTCCAGTAAGCTGCCCCTGTAGTTTCACAACCCCATCGAGCACAAAAGAAGGTCTCGAATCCCCCACATCTAGCAGCCGTGGCTCGGCTTCTACCATCCTTAGGGCAGACATAAAAGTCAGATTGTGCTAACCTACAACGAGCTGTAGGAATAACACAGCCCGGGGCAGTCATCACAGCATTATCATGGAATGTCCCACAAGGGCTTGTCCAAGTGGTTTTAGGACTGTGAGGAAATTGATTGCAGTTTGGAATCGTTTGAACTCCTGTACCATTTAACTGGTGTTGGCCAATAGTAGGTATATCCCAAGAATCCAATCCTGCAGACAGCTGACAGAAGTCAGGAGTGAGTGATGGCCACCAGGAATAGGGAGCATGGTTTGCAGTAACCTTCCAGACCTCCTCCCTCGTCACTGTGAAAATTCGCCAGGTAAGCTTTTTAATAGCATGGGGGCTTTCCTTGGAGATGCAGGAGAGGGGAAGGGGGAAGAGTAGTAAGCAAACGATGAAGCAGGGGTTGGTTTTCCAAGGCTCGCGACGAACAGGTCCTGCTCTTGAGATGTCCATGGCTCCCTTTATTTTCCAAGCTGGAGGCATTTCTGAAAGAAAAAGAGAGAATTTTGTCTCAGGGTTGTGTCCTGGACATAACAGTTATTTTTTTCTTAGTCTAGGGAGGCAATCTGTGTAGAGTAAGGCTTAATCAGTCTTTCTGGTAGCCAACGAGCCCCATTTTCCTTGGAGTCATAAATACATGCAGATCCCTTTCCCCAGATTATAACTGGATCAGGACCACTCCATATTCCAGTTATTGGATCTTTCCAAAGGGCCTGCGCATATCCTTGTTTGGTTTCTGGGTGCCAGTGTCGCTCAGTCGCAGATTTTCCAAAAGCGTCCACTGTCAGAAAATTTAATACGAATAGGGCGTGAGAAAGCAGAGCTTTGTGGTTTCCCTTAAGGGGAAATAGTGTCTCTTGTGAGCTAAGTTTATTAGGAGTATTTTTTAAAGTTTGGTGAGCTCTCTCCACGATACCTTGGCCTTGAGGGTTATAGGATATTCCAGTGATGTGTTTAATTCCTAATTGTAAACAAAATTGTCTGAATTTGCTACTAGTATATCCTGGACCATTATCAGTTTTTATACATTTCAGCTGACCTAGCACTGTGAAGACATGTAACATATGATTGATAACATCTTTGGTGGCTTTTCCACTATGAGCAGAGGCACAAATAAATCCACTGAAGGTATCTACAGTAACATGTGTAAACTTTAATTTGCCAAAAGAAGGAACATGGGTGACATCCATCTGCCATAGTTGTCCAGGTATAAGCCCTCTGGGGTTTACTCCATAATGAGGTTCAGGTAAGAGCATTAGGCAAATTTTGCAGCTTTTTACAATTTCCCTAGCCTGTTCTCTAGTAATTGAGAACCTTAGTCTCAAAGTTTGAGCATTGAGGTGATGAAGGCGGTGCGCCTCACGAGCAGCTGCTACCTGATCATGTTCCAAATGAGAAATCAAGATAGAACGTGTAGCAGAATCTGCAAGTTCATTTCCCTGAGCTAGGGGTCCAGGTAGGCCTGTGTGGGCATGAATATGGCCAACATAAAAGGGTAGCGACCTTTGTCGGATTAATTTTTGTAATTCAGAAAACATTTGGAAGGTGGGAGTAATGGGTTGGATTATTGGGACCATTTCTAAAGCCTGTAAAGCCCCTACCACATATCTACTGTCTGAATACAAATTAAAGGAACAGTCTTCAAAACCTTTAAAGACAGCAAGGGCAGCATATAGCTCCACCAGCTGAGCTGACCTGAAAGGGGTTGTCATAACATTCTTTTGGCCATTGAGGACATAAGCAGCTTTACCATTACTTGACCCATCTATGAAAAGCACAGGGGAGTCCGGGATGGGCTCCATTCGGGTACTTTTAAGAAAAACAAAAGAAGTAAGGGAGAAGAATTGTAGGAGTTTATTACTGGGCATCTGTGTGTCAAGTTTCCCTTCATAGGTGCAGACAAGAATGGCCCAGTCAGGACTACGGGTGCATAACCATTCAAGTTGCTCTTTATCATATGGCATAACAATAATATCAGGGTCATGTCCAAAGTATCGAGTGGAGGCTTTTATTCCTAACATTATCAATTGGCAAACCAGGGAAGGATAAGTAGGAAGGATTTTTCTTTTAGTAACAGGAAGATGTATCCACAGTAAAGGTACGGACTCTTGCCAAAGCAGGCCTGTAGGGGCAAAATCTGTAGAAAAAATGATCAAATACAATGGGAGAGTTGGGTCAAAATATCCCGTGTGTTGTTGAGTGATGGCCGTTTCAACCTTTTGTAACACCCTCTCTGCCTCCACCGTAAGGTATCTAGGGGATTGAGGGTCGGAGTCTCCTTTGAGGATATCCTCAAGGGGGCGTAACTCTCCCTTGGTTATTTTTAAATAGGGTTGCAGCCAATTGATATCCCCTAAAAGCTTTTGAAAATCATTGAGACAACGAAGTGTATCTTTTCTAATCTGGATTTTTTGTGTATAGAGGAGGTCCGGGTGTAACTCGAACCCTAAAAACAGGAAGGGGTATTGGGTTTGTATCTTCTCTGGAGCTATATGAAATCCTCGGTCCTGAAGTGTGATAATTATCTTTTGAGCTACATTCTGTGTTTTTTCTTCAGATTTTCCTGCTATTAACAAATCATCCATATAATGTATAATATAAACTTCAGGGTACTGGACCCTCACTGGATCTATAGACTGAGCTACATACTTTTGACATAACGTAGGGGAATTGGCCATTTCTTGGGGCAATACTCTCCATTGAAATCGAGGGTTAGGCCCAACATGATTCACAACAGGTATAGAAAAGGCAAAGCATTTGCAATCCAGAGGATGCAGGGGGATAGAGAAAAAACAATCCTTAATATCTATGACTATCTTAAAATATTTTTTGGGAATGGCCACAGGAGATGGCAACCCAGGCTGTAACGCTCCCATGGGGACCATGGTTTTGTTTACTTCCCTGAGATCCTGCAATAGCCTCCATTTTCCTGTCTTCTTCTTTATCACAAAAATGGGAGTATTCCATGGAGATGTGGAAGGTTCAAGATGCCCTTGTTTTAACTGTTCCTGCACCAACTGAAGGGCAGCCTGTACCTTTTCTTGAGGCATCGACCACTGATCTATCCAAACCGGATCATCTGACTTCCAAGTTATTTTATCGGCTTGGCGTGCACGGGGAACAGTGGTCCTTAGGAAAAAAGGTCTGTCCCCAATCCTCTTTTATCCAGCTTAGGAATGGGCATGATGGGCTGAGTTCATCCTTGTTCAAACTTCCCTAACCCTTTGCCAGGCAAAAAGCCTGTCTTTAGCATCATTTGGGTCACTTTATCATTGGGACTCATCATAATAACCCCCATTTGTGTCAAAATGTCTCTTCCCCACAGGTTGGTTGGCAACCCCTCAACTATAAAGGGCCTTATTGTTCCAGTATTTCCCTCAGGGTTTTTCCATCTTAAAAATTTAGAGCTTTGTAATGTATTTTGGATTTGGCCTATTCCCTTTAAATGTGTGGCAGTGGGTTCCAGTGGCCATGAATCAGGCCAGTATTTTTTTTGCTATAATGGTGGCATCAGCGCCTGTATCAAGAATACCCGAAAATTGCTTCCCCTCCAAGGAGAGGTTAAGTATAGGCCGGCCCTCCGTTAATTGTTGTACCCAAAATATATCTGAAGATCCTGGTGTTGAGTGACCACGAGTTGGACCCTTATGGGGGAATCGTCCAACCATTGGGAGAGGAAGGGCCTGTGTGATGCGGTGGCCTGCAGGGATGGTGATAGGACCCCGAGAAGCCATGGCCAGGCATTTTATCTCTCCTTGATAATCAGCATCTACTATGGAGGGAACAATGGAGAGCCCTTGTAATGAGCTGGAGACTCGGGCTATAATTAGGAAGAACATACCAGGCGGGGGAGGCCAAGGACCCCAGTTTCTATAATCATTGTGCCCTCTTCCGGAGTTACAACCCGGGTGGTGGGGGAACAGAGGTCCAATCCTGCACTTCCTGGTGTGGCTCGGGATAGGCCTGAGGAAGCTGAGCCAAGGCTGTCTGGGGCAGCGGGGTCCCCTGTTCCTGATTGTTGTGGAAGGGGTTGTTGGGGTTTACATGGGGTTGTAATGGATGGGTGGGGCCCCGAAATGGGGCCTGCATCCCGTTTCCCGATACCGCAGACAATGGCTGGCCATTAATATCAGTCCTGGAATGGCAGTCTCTGACCCAATGTCGCCCCCTTTTGCATCGAGGGCAGAGCCCTGGGGGTAGATTGTTTAGATTATTATTAAAAGAGGATCCTTCACCTTGGGTGCCAGGGCACTCTCTGGCGAAATGTCCTGGGCGCCCGCATTTGAAACAGCTCTTGACTCCATAATTTGGCCCTCTGATGGGCGCCTGAAGCACGGCACCTATGGCCATATTAATGGATTTAGAGATCTTGTGATCAAAGGAGTCTACCTCATTACATAGCTTGATCATGCCATTGAGATCCATGGCCTTAGTTTTGCCTCTTAAGGCTGCTCTGCAGGCTGCATTGGCATTTTCTATGGCCAATTGTTTAACCATAATATTTTCTAACCCATCATCTCCCAGGATTCGTTCAGCCGCTTCTAGTAGCCTGGCAATGAAGTGGGCGTAAGGTTCATTGTTGCCTTGGACTATCTTAGACAGGGAAGTAGTGGCTGCCCCTGTTGCAGGCACAGCCCACCAGGCAGCCATCGCTGCCTGGGCTGTTTGTACCAGAAGCCCTTCTGGGAGTTTTTGTTGCTTTTCCTCTGTGGCATACTTGCCCCTTCCCGTAATTTTATCTGAAGACCATGAGGCCGTCTGGGAGCCTTTTTTATTTATGACAGCCTGTGTTTCAGCTCTATCTATAAATTCAGCCTTCCAGGTCAAAAATTGACTTCGAGTTAACACTGACTGTACCACTTTGTTCCATTCATGAGGCAACAAACTGCCCCCCTGAGCGAGTCCTTCAAGGACTGAAATTGTGAAGGGGGCGTTGATACCATAATTTTTCACTGCTGAATGCAAATCTTTTAAATGCCTGATTTTTAGTTTTCTATATATGACCTGGCCATTAGTACCACCCCCCTGTTCCTCCGCTAGGTCTTCCTCCTCCCCTTTGGAGGCTGAGGCGCCTTGCTCTGCACCCTCAGCGTCCTCACTATCATCCTGAGTGGTGTCAACTTGTCCCCCCGCATCCTGGGACTGAGTACCAGAGCGGGTCATTACCGGGAAGGAGAGAGAAACGGTGGGCAGTGTCTTTTTGATTTTTTCTACTTTTGGTTTGGCCTTCGACTGGGAGTCTGAGTGATGGGAATTACCGGAGGCGTTGGGAAGGGTGGTGTTGGCCTCTCCTGTAAGGTCAGCTTGTAACTCCTGTATCTATTGGGCAAGATCCCTCAACTCTCTTTTCATAGAAAGAACATTTTTTAAATTGGTGATCTGGTTTAGAAAAGATTCCTTGGCCTCTAAGAGACCCTGCATTCCTGGTATAGCACAGCCCATCTGTCCCAGCACTGTTTCTCTATGAGTAGGGGCCTTCAGGGCGTTAGGAATAGGAGGGATATAGGGAGGCAGGGGGGGCCAACGAAGGCGCCTCTCACCAAACAGAACCTGGGACTGAGTAAAAGGAGAGGGGTCATATCTTTCTTTTTCATAGCGTGCTGCCTCCTCTCCCAAACTTACTTCAGACAAGGGGTCAAGCCATTCATCACCTGACACATTTTTATAAATGACAGGGTAGATCTTTTTACAAGATTGAGCGGCAGTGGGTGGCTTTAGTAGGGGGGGTGTTAACTCATTAGGGACAGGCTCATCGATAAGAGAGGGGGCACGCGAGACCGGGGCGGCTGCAGGGTCACCCGTGATCTCGATGTTCTTTTGAGCCTCTGTTAGGGGGGAAGCGGCCGTTTTTGTTTTACTTTCATTTTTTAACGGAGTGGCCGCCGCACCTCCAGACTCATTATCGGGTGTCAGGCAGGGGGAGTCAGAGAGAAGATTCTCTGCAAGGGCTAGTAAATGTGAAACACGCCCGTCTCCCTCTGCTTCCTTTAGAACATCTCTAATCACACCATAAAAACTAAAAAAGGCATCGGGGACATTTTCCCCGTCTCTGAGTAATTTGTTAATATCTTTCCCAACCTTGTTCCAAGTCAAAGGGTGAATTCCTGGTCCATCAATCACTAACCAGGGACATTTCTCCTCCACATATTGAAAGAACTTTACTAAATCCTTTTTTTAACTCTTAATCCTCTCTCCCTAAGATTACCTTTCATCTCGTTTAAAAAAACAGCCTCTTTAGATAAATTTTTTCCCATTGATCGATTGGACGACACACTTACCTCAAGACTCTCCTGCGTTGCACGAGTGATGCGGTCCGGGCGTCTCTACCCTAATTCTCTCCGGGGCCCCTTTTGTTATCCGTCGTCCGGTAGGTCACTGTGCCTCGAGCCCCACGTTCGGGCACCACTTGACCCGTCCCGCGGGCCACGTTATTTGATGAGACCCGAGGAGGCACCTCCTGAAAGATCAATGGGGGTGAGAGAGAAAGGAGACCAGGCGCGTTAAGGAAGACAAAGTCAGTCTGAGTTGCGTCAAGGTCTCGTTTATTGCAAGGGGAGTCAGGCTTATATATGCTAGGAGCTAGGAGAAGTAGATAGGGGTATGGAAAGTTACTAGGAGGAAGTTAGGGTAAGGTAGGGTTCAGGAAAAGGTCTCTTTGTTCCAAGGCCTGATCAACGGACCATACAGCAAACCATTATGTTTCAGGGAGTAGATCAAAAGGTACATACTGTGGTCTTGTTGAAAAATGGTTGCTATTGAAACTTTAACGGAAGATTGGGTACACAGCTTTTTCCCATGAGAATCAGTTAGGCTACTTGGCTCCTGACATTCTTGTCAGTTTCCTAAGCAGACTTGAACTAGATAGGGCCCATTTGTGTAGGATGCACAATTCTTTTGTTCTGAGCAAGCTCACTGTTCTGGCCCTATAGGAAACACAGTAGAGTAGAAGAGTGCTCTTTTCTCAAATCAGAGTGTGTTTCTTGTAAGACAAGCTAGTGTTTTCTTCCCATTTATTAACGGACTTGAATCACATGCAGTTTCTGTTCTTATAAGCAAGAGTTCTTTTCTGGTTAGGAAAGACACTATTGTGCTCCCATTGCCATACACAGTGCAAATAGCTCTCGTATCTGTTCCCAGCAAGTACAGTGTATTGGACTGAAGAGAAGCTACTGTTCTTGTCATTTTTTTAAGTAGAGTTGAACTAGATATGTCTCATGTGTGTAGTAAGCACAGTTTTTTTGTTCTGACAAGATCACTGTTCTGGCACTCAGGGAAACACAGTAGAATAGAAGAGAGCTCTTTTCTCAAAAGCAGAGTGTGTTTCATGTAAGGCGAGCTAGTGTTTGTTTCTCATTCATTAACGGACTTGAATCACATGCAGTTTCTGTTCTTGTAAGCAAGAGTTCTTTTCTGGTTAGGAAAGTCACTAGTGCACTCCCATTGACATACACAGTGCAAATAGCACTTGCGTCTGTTACCAGCAAGTACAGTGTATTGGACTGAGAGAAGCCACCATTCTTGTCAGTTTTCTAAGTAGAGTTGAACTAGATATTTCCCATGTGTGTAGGAAACACAGTTCTTTTATTCTGAGCAAGCTCACTGTTCTGGCCCTTAGGAAACACAGTAGAGTAAAAGAGTGCTCTTTTCTCAAATGCAGACTGTGTTTCTTGTAAGGCGAGCTAGTGTTCATTTTCCATTCATAAACGGAGTTGAATTACATGCAGTTCCTGGTCCTATGAGCAAAAGTTGTTTTCAGGTAAGGAAAGTCACTATTGCGCTCCCTTGCCATACACAGAGCAAATAGCACTCGTGTCTGTTCCTAGCAAGTACAGAGTATTGGACTGAGGTGAATATACTGTTCTTGTCAGTTTCCTAAGCATAGTTGAACTAGATATGGCACGTGTGTGTAGGAAACACAGTTTTTTTGTTCTGAGCAAGCTCACTGTTTTGACCCTATAGGAATCACAGTAGAGTAGAAGAGTGCTCTTTTCTCAAAAGCAGAGTGTGTTTCTTGGAAGGCGAGCTAGTGTTTGTTTCCCAGTCAGAAATGGAGTTGAATCACTTGCAGTTTCTGGTCCTACGAGCAAGAGTTGTTTTCTGGGAAGGAAAGTCACTATTGTGCTCCCCTTGCCATACACAGTGCAACTATCACTCGCTTCTGTTCCCAGCAACTACAGCATATTGGACTGAAGAGAAACCACGGTTCTTGTCAGTTTCCTAAGTAGAGTTGAACTAGTGTTTGTATTCCATTTACAAACGGAGTTGAATCACATGCAATTTCTGGTCCTGTGACCAAGAGTTTTATTCTGGTAAGGAAAGTCACTATTGTGCTCCCATTGACATAAACAGTGCAAATATCTCTTGTGTCTGTTCCCAGCAAGTACAGTGTATTGGACTGAAGAGAAGCCACCGTTCTTGTCAGTTTCCTAAGTAGAGTGGAGGAAACATGTGTGTAGGAAACACAATTATTTTGTTCTGAGGAAGCTCACTGTTCTGGCCCTTTAGGAAACACTGTAAAGTAGAAGAGTGCTCTTTTCTCAAAAGCAGAGTGTATTTCTTGTAAGGCGAGTTAGTGTTGGTTTCCCGTTCATAAACTGAGTTGAATCACATGCAGTTTCAGCCCCTATGAGCAAGAGTTGTTTTCAGGTAGGGAAAGTCACTATTTTGCTCCCATTGCCATACACAGTACAAATAGCACTTGTGTCTGTTCCCTGCAAGTACAGTGTATTGGACTGATGAGAAGCTATTGTTCTTGTCCTTTTTTTACGCAGAGTTAAACTACTTATGGCCCATGTGCGTTGGAAGGACAGTTCTTTTGTTCTGAGCAAGCTCACTGTTCTGGCCCTAAGGGAAACACAGTAGAGTAGAAGTGTGCTATTTTCTCCAAAGCAGAGTGTGTTTCTCATAAGGCTAGCTAGTGTTTGTTTCCCATTCATAAACGTAGTTGAATCACATGCAGTTTCTGGTCTTATGAGCAAGAGTTATTTTCTCGTAAGGAAAGTCACTATTTTGCTCCCATTGCCATACAAAGAGCTTATAGATCTCGCGTCTCTTCCCAGCAAGTACAGTGTATTGGACTGAAGAGAATCCACCATTCTTGTCAGTTTCCTAAATAGAGTTGAACTAGATATGGCCCATGTGTGTAGAAAACAGAATTCTATTGTTCTGAGGAATCTCACTGTTCTTGCCATTTTGGAATCACAGAAGAGTAGAAGAGTGCTCTTTTCTCCAAAGCAGAGTATGTGTAATGTAAGGTGAGCTAGTGTTTGTTTCCCAATCATAAAAGGAGTTGAATCACACACAATTTCTGGTCCAATAAGTAAGTGTTTTTTTCTGTTAAGGAAAGACACTATTGTGCTCTGTTGCCATACACTGTGCAAATAGAACTCGTGTCTGTTCCCTGCAAGTTGTGTATTTTACAGAAGAGAATCTACTCTTCTTGTCAGTTTTCTAAGTAGATTTGAACTAGATATGGCCCATGCATGTAGGAAACACAGTTCTTTTGTTCTGAGCAAGCTCACTGTTCTAGACCTTTAGGAAACACACTAGAGTAGAAAAGTGCACTTTTCTCAAAAGCAGAGTGTGTTTCTTGTAAGGTGAGATAGTGTTTGTTTTCCACTCATAAACAGAGTTGAATCACATGCAGTTTCTGGTCCTATGAGCAAGAGTTTTTTTCTAGTAAGGAAAGTCACTATTGTGCTCCCATTGCCATACACAGTACAAACAGCACTCAAGTCAGTTCCCATCAAGTACAGTGTATTGGACTGAATAGAAGCTACTGTTCTTGTCAGTTTCCTATGCAGAGTTGAACTAGATATGACCTGTGTGTGTAGGAAGCACAGTTTTTTGTTCTGAGCAAGCTCACTCTTCTGGCCCTATAGGAAACACAGCAGAGTAGAAGAGTGCTCCTTTCTCAAAAGCAGAGTGTGTTTCCTGTTAGTGGAGCTAGTGTTTGTTTCCCACTCATAAACTGAGTTGAATTACATGCAGTTTCTGGTTCTACAAGCAAGAGTTGTTTTCTGGTAAGGAATGTCACTGTTGTGCTCCCATTGCCATAATCAGTACAATCAGTACTCACATCTGTTCCCAGCAAGTACCATTTATTGGACTGAAGAAAATCTACTGTTCTTGCTAGTTTCCAAAGTAGAGTTGAACTCCATTTGGTCCATGTGTGTAGGAAGGACAGTTCTTTTTTTCTGAGCAAGCTCTCTGTTCTGGTCCTATAGGAAGAACAGTAGAGTAGAAGAGTACTCTTTTCTCAAAAGCAGAGTGTGTTTCTTGTAAGGCGCGCTAGTGTTTGCTTCCCATTTATAAACGGACTTGAATCACATGCAGTTTCTGTTCCTATGAGCAAGAGTATTTTTCTGTTTAGGAAAGTCACTACTGTGCTTCCATTGCCGTACATAGTGCAAATAGCACTCGCGTCTGTTCCCAGCAAGTACAGTGTATTGGACTGAAGAGAATCTATTGTTCTTGTCAGTTTCCTAAGCAGAGTTGAACTAGATATGACCCGTGTGTAGGAAGCACAATTTTTTTATTCTGAGCAAGCTCACTGCTCTGGTCCTACAGGAAACACCGTAGAGTAGAAGAGTGCTCTTTTTTCAAAAGCAGAGTGTGTTTCATGTAAGGAGAACTAGTGTTTGTTTCCCATTCATGAAAGGAGTTGAATCACATGCAATTTCTGGTCCTATTTTACCAAGAGTTGTTTCTGGTAAAGAAAGTCACTATTGTGCTCCCATTGCCATACACAGTGCAATTAGCACCCGCATTTGATCCCATCAAGTACAGTGTATTGGACTGAAGGGTAGCTACTATTCTTGTCAGTTTCCAGAGCAGAGTTGAACTAGATATGACTCGAGTCTGTAGGAAGCACAGTTTTTTTATTCTGAGCAAGTTCATTGTTCTGGCCCTGTAGGAAACACAATAGAGAAGAAGAGTGCTCTTTTCTCAAAAGCAGAGAGTGTTTCTTGAAGGCGAGCTAGCGTTTGTTTCTCATTCATTTACGGAGTTGAATGACATGCAGTTTCTGTTCCTATGAGCAAGAAATTTTACTGGTAAGGAAATTCACTATTGTGCACCCATTACCATACACAGTGCAAATACCACTTGCATTTGTTCCCAACAAGTACAGTGTATTGGACTGAAGAGAAGCTACTGTTCTTGTCAATTAGCTAAGTAGAGTTGAACAAGATATGTCCCATGTGTGTAAGAAGCACAGTTCTTTTGTTCTGGGCAAGCTCACTGTTCTAGCCCTATAAAAACTGTGGAGAAGAAGAGTGCTATTTCTCAAAAGCAGAGGGTGTTTCTTGTAAGGCGAGCTAGTGTTTGTTTCCCATTCATAAACGGAGTTGAATCACATGCCATCTCTGTTCCTATGAGCGAGAGCTGTTTTTTGGTAATGGAAGTCACTTTTGTGCTTCCATTGCCATACACAGTGCAAATAGCACTTGCGTCTTTTCCCATCAAGTATAATGTATTGGACTGAAGAGAAATTACTGTTCTTGTCAGTTTCCTAAGCAAAGTTGATCTAGATATGGCCCTTGTGTGTAGGAAGCACAGTTCTTTGTTCTGAGCAACCCACTGTTCTGGCCATATAGGAAACACAGGAGAGTAGAAGAGTACTCGTTTCTCAAAAGCAGAGTGTGTTTCTTGTAAGGCGAGCTAGTGTTTGTTTCCCATTCATAAATGGAGTTTAATTTCGTGCAGTTTCTAGTTCTACAAGCAAGTGTTGTTTTCTAGTAAGGAAAGTCACTATTGTGGTCCCATTGCCATACACAGTGCAAATAGCACTTGTGTCTGTTCCCATAAGTACAGTGTATTGGACTGAAGAGAATCTACTGTTCTTGTCAGTTTCCTAAGCAGACTTGAACTAGATATGGCCCATTTGTGTAGGATGCACAATTCTTTTCTTCTGAGCAAGCTCACTGTTCTCCCCTTATAGGAAACACAGTAGAGTAGAAGAGTGCTCTTTTCTCATAGCAGAGTGTGTTTCTTGTAAGGCGAGCTAGTGTTTTTTCCCCATTCATTAACAGACTTGAATCACATGCAGTTTCTGTTCTTATAAGCAAGAGTTTTTTTCTGGTTAGGAAAGTCACTATTGTGGTCCCATTGCCATACACAGTGCAAATAGCACTCGTGTCTGTTCCCAGCAAGTACAGTGTATTGGACTGAAGAGAAGCTACTGTTCTTGTCATTTTTTTAAGTAGAGTTGAGCTAGATATGTGTCATGTGTGTAGGAAGCACGGTTTTTTGTTTAGACAAGATCACTGTTCTGGCACTCAGGGAAACACAGTAGAATAGAAGAGAGCTCTTTTCTCAAAAGCAGAGTGTTCTTCATGTAAGGCGAGCTAGTGTTTGTTCCCCATTTATAAATGGAGTTGAATCACATGCAATTTCTGGTCCTATGACCAAGAGTTTTATTTCGGTAAGGAAAGTCACTATTGAGCTCCCATTGACATACACAGTGCAAATCCACTTGCTTCTGTTCCCATCAAGTACAATGTATTGGAACGAGAGAAGCCACTGTTCTTGTCAGTTTTCTAAGTAGAGTTGAACTAGGTATTTCCCATGTGTGTAGGAAACACAATTCTTTTGTTCTGAGCAAGCTCACTGTTCTGGCCCTATAGGAAACACAGTAGAGTAAAAGAGTGCTGTTTTCTCAAAAGCACAATGTGTTTCTTGTAAGGCGAGCTAGTGTTTGTTTCCCATTCATAAAGGGAGTTGAATTACACGCAATTTCTGGTCCTATGAGCAAGAGTTGTTTTCAGTTAAGGAAAGTCAATACTGCGCTCCCATTGCCATACACAGAGCAAATAGCACTCATGTCTGTTCCTAGCAAGTACAGTGTATTGGACTGAAGAGAAGCTACTGTTCTTGTCAGTTTCCTAAGCAGAGTTGAAGTAGATATGGCCCGTGTGTGTAGGAAGCACAGTTCTTTTGTTCTGAGCAACCTCACTGTTCTGGCCAAATAGGAAACACAGTAGAGTAGAAGAGTGCTCTTTTCTCAAAAGCAGAGTGTGTTTCTTGGAAGGCGAGCTAGTGTTTGTTTGCCATTCATAAACGGACTTGAATCACATGCAGATTCTGTTCCTGTGAGCAAAGATTTTTCTGGTAAGGAAATTCACTATTGTGCTCCCATTGCCATACATAGTGTAAATAGCACTCGCATGTGTTCCCAGCAAGTACAGTGTATTGGACTGAAGAGAAGCTACTGTTCTTGTCAGTTAGCTAAGTAGAGTTGAACAAGATATGTCCCATGTGTGTAGGAAGCACAGTTCTTTTGTTCTGAGCAAGCTCACTGTTCTAGCCCTATAAAAACTGTAGAGAAGAAGAGTGTTCTTTTCTCAAAAGCAGAGGATGTTTCTTGAAAGGCGAGCTAGTGTTTGTATCCCATTCATAAACAAAGTTGCATCACATGCCCTATCTGTTCCTATGAGCAAGAGTTGTTTACTGGTAATTGAAGTCACTATTGTGTTTCCATTGCCATACACAGTGCAAATAGCACTCGCGTTTGTTCCCAGCAACTACAATGTATTGAACTCAAGAGAATCTACTGTTCTTTTCAGTTTCCTACGCAGACATGAACTAGATATGTCTCTTGTTGTAGGAAGTATAGTTTTTTTGTTCTGAGCAAGCTCACTCTTCTAGCACCATAGGAAACATAGTAGAGTAGAAGAGTGCTCTTTTCTCAAAAGTAGAGTGTGTTTCATGTAAGGCGAGCTAGTGTTTGTTTCTCATTCATAAAAGAGTTGAATCACATGCAATTTTTGGTCCTGGGACCAAGAGTTGTTTTCTGGTAAGGAAAGTAAATCTTGCTCTCCCATTACCATATACAGTGCAAATTGCACTCGCGTCTGTTCCCAGCAAGTTCAGTGTATTGGTGTGAAGATAAGCTACTGTTCTTTTCAGTTCCAGAAGTAGAGTTGTTCTCGATTTGGCCCATGTGTGTAGGAAGCACAATTCTCTTGTTCTTAGCAATCTCACTGTTCATGCCCTACAGCAGACACAGTAGAGTAGAAGAGTGCTCTTTTCTCAAAAGCAGAATGTATTTCTTGTAAGGTGAGCTAGTGTTTGTTTTCCATTAATAAAAGTAGTTGAATCACATGCAATTTCTAGTCCTATGACCAAGAGTTTTGTTCTGGTAAGTAAAGTCATTATTGCGCTCCCATTGCCATACACAGTGCAAATAGCACTCATGTCTGTTCCCAGCATGTCCAGTATATTGTGTAGCTAGAGTTTTCCTGCCAGGCCCACCAGAGGACAAATCTCTCTCACCTACCAGACCTACAGCCGCTCAGACCCAACCAAGTAAACACAGAGACTTATATTGGTTACAAACAGTATGGCCATGGCAGGCTTCTGGCTAACTGTTCTTACAGTTTAATTTAATCCATTTCTATAAATCTATACCTTCCAGGTGGCTTGTGGCTTACTGGTACTTTACATCTTCCTTGTCATGATGGTAGCTGGCATCTCCCTCACCCAGCTTCCTGTTCTCTCAATTCTCCTCTCTGTTAGTCCCACCTATAATTTCTGCCTGGCCACTGGCCAATCAGTGATTTATTTATTGACAAATCAGCAGCAAATTTGACATACAGACCATCCCACAGCAATATTGTACTGATGAGAAGCTACTGTTCTTGTCAGTTTCCTAAGTAAAGTTGAACTAGATATGGCTCATGTGTGTAGGAAGCATCTCCCTCACCCAGCTTCCTGTTCTCTCAATTCTCCTCTCTGTTAGTCCCACCTATAATTTCTGCCTGGCCACTGGCCAATCAGTGATTTATTTATTGACAAATCAGCAGCAAATTTGACATACAGACCATCCCACAGCAATATTGTACTGATGAGAAGCTACTGTTCTTGTCAGTTTCCTAAGTAAAGTTGAACTAGATATGGCTCATGTGTGTAGGAAGCACAGTTCTTTTGTTCAGAGCAAGCTCACTGTTCTGGCCCTAAAGGAAACACAGCAGAGTAGAAGAAGGTGAGCTAGTGTTTGTTTCCCAGTCAGAAATGGAGTTGAATCACATGCAGTTTCTGGTAAGGAATGTCACTATTGTGGTCCCATTGCCATACACAGTGCAAATAGCACTCGCGTCTGTTGCCAGCAAGTACAGTGTATTGGACTGAAGAGAAGCTAACGTTCTTGTCAGTTTCCTAACCAGAGTTGAACCAGTTATCGCCCATGTTTGTAGGAAGCACAGTTTTTTTGATCTGAGAAAGCTCATTATTCTGGCCCATGTTGGAAATACATTAGAGTAGAAGAGTGCTCTTTTCTCAAAAGCAGAGTGTGTTTCATGTAAGGCGAGCTAGTGTTTGTTTTTAATTCATAAACGGAGTTGAATCACATGCAGTTTATGGTTCTACAAGCAAGAGTTGTTTTCTGGTAAGGGAAGTCACTATTTTGCTCCCATTGCAATACACAGTGCAAACAGCACTCACGTCTGTTCCCAGCATGTACAGTGCAATGGACTGAAGTGAATCTATTGTTCTTGTCAGTTTCCTAAGCAGAGTTGAAGTAGATATGGCCCGTGTTTGTAGGAAGCACAGGTCTTTTTTCTGAGCAAGCTCACTGATCTGGCCCTGTAGGAAACACAGTAGAGTAGAAGAATGCTCTTTACACAAAAGCAGAGTGTGTTTCTTGTAATGCGAGCTAGTATATGTTTCCCATTCATAAACGAAGTTGAATCACATGCAGTTTCTGGTTCTATAATCAAGAGTTGTTTTCAGGTAAGAAAAGTCACTATTGCGTTCCCATTTCCATACATAGTGCACCTAGCACTCGCGTCTGTTCCCAGCAAGTACAGTGAATTGGATAGAAGAGAAGCTACATTTCTTGTCAGTTTCCTAGCAGATTTGAACAAGATATGACCCGTTTGTTTAGGAAGCACAGTTCTTTTGTTCTGAGCAAGGTAACTGTTCATTTCTCACTATTAAATGGAGTTCAATAACATGCAGTTTCTGGTCCTATGATGAAGAGTTGTTTTCTGGTAAGGAAGTTCACTATTGTGCTCCCATTGCCTTACACAGTGCAAATAGCACTCGCGTCTGTTCTCAGAAAGTACAGTGTATTGGACTCTTCTTGTCAGTTTCCTAAGCAGAGCTGAACTAGATATGGCCCATGTGTGTAGGAAGCACAATTCTTTTGTTCTGAGCAAGCTCACTCTTCTGGCCCTATAGGAAACACAGTATAGTAGAAGAGTGCTCTTTTCTCAAAAGTAGAGTGTGTTTCTCGTAAGGCAATCTTTTGTTTGTTTTCCATTCATAAACGGAGTTGAATCACATGCAGTTTCTGGTTCTACAATCAAGAGTTGTTTTCTCATAAGCAAAGTCACTATTGTGCTCCTAATGCCATTCAAAGTGGAAATAGCACTCATGGCTATTCCCAGCAAGTACAGTGTATTGGACTGAAGAGAAGTTACTGTTCTTGTCAGTTTCCAAAGCAGAGTTGAACTAGATATAGCTTGTCTGCGTAGGAAGCACAGTTTTTTTTTGTTCTGAACAAGCTCACTGTTCTGGTCCTAATGGAAACACAGTAGAGTAGAAGAGTGGTATTTCCTCCAAAGCAGAGTGTGTTTCTTGGAAGGTTAGCTAGTGTTTGTTTCCCATTCGTAAACCGAGTTGAATCACATGCACTTTCTGTTTCTATTACCAAGAGTTTTTTTATGGTAAGTAAAGTCACTATTGCGCTGCAATAGCCATACACAGTGCTAATAGCACCCATGTCTCTTCCCAGCAAGCACATTGTATTGTACAGAAGAGAAGCTACTGTACTTGTCAGTTTCCTACGCAGAGTTGAACTAGATATGGCCCGTGTGTGTACGAAGCACAGTGCTTTTTTTCTGAGGAAGCTCACTGTTCTGGCCCTATAGGAAACACAGTAGAATAGAAGAGTACTCTTTTCTCAAAAGCAGAGTGTGTTTATTGGAAGGCGAGCTAGTGTTTATTTCCCATTCATAAACGGAGTTGAATCACATGCAGTTTCTGTTCCTATGAGCAAGAGATTTTTTCTGGTAAGGAAATTCACTATTGTGCTCCCATTGCCATACACAGTGCAAATATCGTCTGTTCCCAGCAACTACAGTGTATTGAACTGAGGAGAAGCTACAGTTCTTGTCAGTTTCCTACCCTGTTGAACTAGATAATGCCTGTGTGTGTAGGAAGCACAGTTCTTTTTTTCTGAGCAAGCTTAATGTTCTGGCACTGTAGCAAACACAGTAGAGTAGAAAAGTGCTCTTTGCTCAAAAGCAGAGTGTATTTCTTGTAAGGCGCCAAGTATTTGTTTCCCATTCACAAACGAAGTTGAATCACATGCAGTTTTGGTCCTATGAGCAAGAGTTGTTTTCAGGTAAGGAAAGTCACTATTACACTCCCATTGCCATACACAGTGCTAAGAGCACTCGCGTCTGTTGCCAGCAAGTACAGTGAATTGGACTGAAGAGAAGCTACTGTTCTTGTCAGTTTCTTAAGCAGAGTTGATCTAGATATGGCCCGTGTGTGTAGGAAGCACAGTTTTTTTGTTCTGAGCAAGCTCGCTGTTCTGGCCATATATGCAACACAGTAGAGAAGAAGAGAGCTCTTTTCTCAAAGGCAGAGTCTGTTTCATGTAAGGCGAGATAGTGTTTGTTTACCATTTATAAACGGAGTTGAATCACATGCAGTTCTGTTCCTATGAGCAAGAATTGTTTTCAGAAAATTTAAGTCACTATTGCGCTCCCATTGCCATACACAGTGCAAATAGCACTTGCGTATGTTCCCAGCAAGTACAGTGTATTGGACTGAAGAGAAGCTACTGTTCTTGTCAGTTTCCTAGCAGATTTGAACTAGATATGCCCGTGTGTGTAGGAAGCACAGTTCTTTTGTTTTGAGCAAGCTCAGTGTTCGTTTCTCATTCTTAAACGTAGTTCAATAACATGCAGTTTCTGGTCCTATGAGGAAAAGTTGTTTTCAGGTAAGGAAAGTCACTATTGTGCTCCCATTGCCATACACAGTGCAAATAGCATCTGTTCTCAGCAAGTACAGTGTATTGGACTGAAGAGAAGGTACTGTTCTTGTCAGTTTCCTAAGCAGAGTTGAACTAGTTATGGCCCATGTGTGTAGGAAGCACAGTTCTTTTGTTCTCATTAAGCTCACTGTTCTGGCCCAATAGGAAACACAGTAGAATAGAAGAGTGCTCTTGTCTCAAAAGCAGAGTGGGTTTCTTGTCAGGCGAGCTGGTGTTTGTTTTCCATTCCTAAACGGATTTGAATCACATGCATTTCTGGTCGTATGAGCAAGAGTTGTTTTCCGGTAAGGCTGTCATTATTGAGCTCCCTTTGCCATAAAAAGTGCAAAAAGGACACGTGTCTCTTCCCAACAAGTACAGTGTATTGGACAGATGAGAAGCTACTGTTCTTGTCAGTTTCTTATGCAGAGCTGAAGTAGATATGGCCCATGTTAGTAGGAAGCACCGTTCTTTTATTCTGAGCAAGCTGTCTGTTCTAGCCATATAGAAAAAATACAAGAGAAGAGAGTTTTCTTTTCTCAAAATCAGATTGTTTCTCTTGTAAGGCGAGCTAGTGTTTGTTTCCCATTCATAAACAAAGTGGGATCACAAGCAGTTTTTGGTCCTATTAGCAAGAGCTGTTTTCTGGTAAGAAAGTCTCTATAGTGCTCCCATTTTCATACACAGTGCAAATAGCACTCGCATCTGTTCCCAACAAGTATAGTGTATTGTACAGAAGAGAAGCTACTGTTCTTCAGCTTCCTAAGCGGCGTTGAACTAGATATGGCTCGTGTGAGTAGGAAGCACAGTTCTTTTGTTCTGAGCAAGCTCACTGTTCTGGCCATACAGGAAACACAGCAGAGTAGAAGAGTGCTCTTTTCTCAAAAGCAGAGTGTGTTTCTTGTAAGGCGAGCTCGTGTTTGTTTCCCATTCATAAACATAGTTGAATCACTTGCAGTTTGAAGTCCTACGAACAAGAGTTGTTTTCTGGTAAAGTAAATCACTATTGCGCTCCTTTTGCCATGCTCAGTGCAAATAGCACTTGCATCTATTTCCAGGAATTAGAGTGTATTGTACAGAAGAGAAGCTAAGGTTCTTGTCATTTTCAAAGCAGAGTTGAACTACATGAGGGCCCTGTGTATAGGAAGCACAGTTCTTTTTTTCTGAGCAAAATCATAAATGGAGTTTAATCACATGCAGTTTCTGGTCCTTCCAGCAAGAGTTGTTTTCTTGTAAGGAAAGTCACTATTGCGCTCCCATTGCTATACACAGTGCAAATAGCCCTCGTGTCTGTTCCCAGCAAGTACCGTGTTTTGGACTGAAGAAAAGCTGCTGTTCCTCTCAGATTCTTAGAGTAGAGCTGCACTAGATATGGCCATGTGTGTACGAAGCACAGTTCTGATGTCCTGTGAAAATTTACCGTTTTGGCCATATAGGAAACACAGTGGAGGAGAAGTGTGCTTTATTCTCAAAAGCAGAGTGTGTTTCTTGTAAGACGAGCTAGTGTTTGTTTCCCATTCATAATCGGAGTTGAATCACATGCAGTTTCTGTTCCTATGAGCAAGATTTGTTTTCTGGTAAGGAAAGTCACTATTGTGCTCCCATTGCCATACACAGTGCAAATACCACTTGCATCTGTTCCCAGCAAGTACAGTGAATCAGACTGAAGAGAAGCTACTGTTCTTGTCAGTTTCCTAACCAGAGGTGAAATATATATGGCCTGTGTGTGTAGGAAGTACAGTACTTTTGTTCTGAGCAAGCTCACTCTTCTGGCCCTGTGGAAACACAGTAGAGTAGTAGAAGATTGCACTTTTCTCAAAAGCAGAGTGTGTTTCTTGTAAGGTGAGCAATTTTTTGTTTCCCTATCATATTTAGGAGTTGAATCACATGCAGTTTCTGGTCCTACGAGCAGGAGTTGTTTTCTGTTAAGAAAAGACACTATGGAGCTCCATTGCAATACACAGTGTACATAGCACTCACGTCTGTTCCCAGCAAGTACAGTGTATTTAACCGAAGAGAAGCTACGGTTCTTGTCATTTTCAAAGCAGAGTTGAACTACATGAGGCTTGTGTGTGTAGGAAGCACAGTTCTTTTTTTCTGAGCAAGCTCACTCTTTTGGCCCTATAGGAAACACTGTAGAAAGGAAGAGTGCTATTTTCTCAAAAGCAGAGTGTTTTTCTTGAAAAGGGAACCTGTGTTTGTTTCCCATTCATAAAAGGAGTTGAATCACATGCAGTTTCTTGTCCTACAAGCAAGAGTTGATTTCTAGTAAGGAAAGTCACTATTGTGCTCCCATTGCCATACACAGTGCAAATAGCCCTCTCGTCTTTTCTCAGGAAGTACAGTGTATTGCACTGAAGAGAAGCTCCTGTTCTTGTCAGATTCTTAAGCAGAGCTGAACTAGATATGGCCCATGTGTGTACGAAGCACAGTTCTTTTGTCCTGTGAAAACTCACTGTTTTGGCCACATAGGAAACACAGTGGAGTAGAAGTGTGCTCTATTCTCAAACGCAGAGTGTGTTTCTAGTAAGGTGAGCTAGTGTTTGTTTTCCATTCATAAATGGTGTTGAATCACATGCAGTTTCTGGTACTACCAGCAAAAGTTGTTTTCTAGTAAGGAAAGTCACTATTGAGCTCCCATTGCCATACACAGAGTAAATAGCACTTGCGTCTGTTCCCAGCAAGTACAGTGTATCAGACTGAAGAGAAGTTACTGTTCTTGTCAGTTTCCTAACCAGAGTTGAACTAGATATGGCCTGTGTGTGTAGGAAGTACAGTAATTTTGTTCTGAGCAAGCTCACTCTTCTGGCCCTACAGGAAACACAGTAGAGTAGAAGAGTGCTCTTTTCTCAAAAGCAGAGTGTGTTTCTTGTAAGGCGAGCTTGTGACTTTTTCCCATTCATAAACGGATTGAATCTCATGCAGTTTCTGGTCCTATGAGCAAGAGTTGTTTTCTGGTAAGGACAGTCACTATTGTGCTGCCATTGCCATACATAGTGCATATAGCACTGGCGTCTGTTCCCAGCAAGTACAGTGTATTGGACTGAAGAGAAGCTACTATTCTTCTCATTTTCTTTCACAGAGTTGAACTGGATGTGTGTCGTGTGTCTGAAGCACATTTATTTTGTTTTGGGCAAGCTCACTGTTCTGGCCCTTTAGGAAACAGAGTATATTACAAGAATGCAATTTTCTCAAAAGCAGAGTGTGTTTCTTGTAAGGCGAGCAAGTGTTTGTTTCCCATTCATAAATGGAGTTGAATCACATGCAGTTTCTGGTCCTAAAAGCAAGAGATATTTTCTGGTAAGGAAAGACACTGTATCGCTCTCATTGCCATACACACTGCAAATAACAATTGCGTCTATTCCAAGGAAGTACAGTGTTTTGGACTGAAAAAAAGCTACTGTTCTTGTCACTTTCCTAAGCAGAGTTGAACTAGATATGGCCCATGTTTATGGGTAGCACAGTTCTTTTGTCCTGTGAAAACTCACTGTTTTGGCCATATTGGAATCACTGTGGAGTAGAAGTGTGCTCTAGTCTCAAAAGTAGAGTGTGTTTCATGTAAGGCAAGCTGGTGTTTCTTTCCCATTCATAAACAGAGTTGAATCACATGCAGTGTCTGTTCCTATGAGCAAGATTTGTTTTCTGGTAAGAAAAGTCACTATTGTGCTCCCATTGCCATACACAGAGCAAATACCACTTGCATCTGTTTCCAGCAAGTACAGTGTATTGGACTGAAGAGAAGCTACTGTTCTTGTCAGTTTCCAAACCAGAGTTGAACTAGATATCCCATGTGTGTAGGAAGTACAATACTTTTGTTCAGTGCAAGCTCACTCTTCTGGCCCTGTGAAAACACAGTAGAGAAGAAGAGTGCACTTTTCTCAAAAGCAGAGTGTGTTACTTGTAAGGCGAGCTAGTTTTTTTTCCCCATTCATAAATGGAGTTGTTTCACATACAGTTTCTGTTCCTACCAGCAAGAGTTGTTTTCTTGTAAGGAAAGTCACTATTGCGCTCCCATTGCCATACACAGTGCAAACAGCACTCTTGCCTGTTCCCAGCAAGTACAGTGTATTGGACTGAAGAGAAGCTACTGTTCTTGTCAATTTCCTAAGCACAGTTGAATTAGATATGGCCCGTGTGTATAGGAAGCACAGTTCTTTTTTACTGAGCAAGCTCACTCTTCTGGCCCTATAGGAAACACAGTAGAGTAGAAGAGTGCTCTTTTCTCAGAAGAAGAGTGTGTTTCTTGTACGGCGAGCTAGTGATTGTTTCCCATTCATAAAAGGACTTGAATCACATGCAGTTTCTGGTCCTATGAGCAAGAGTTGTGTTCTGATAAGGACAGTCACTATTGTGCCTCCATTGACATACACAGTGCAAATAGCACTCGTGTCTTTTCCAAGAAAGTACAGTGTATTGGACTGAAGAGAAGCTACTGTTCTTGTCAGTTTCTTATGCAGAGTTTAACTGGATATGGATCGAGTGTGTAGGAAGCACATTTCTTTTGTTTTGGACAAGCTCTCTGTTCTGGCGCTATAAAAACAGAGTATAGTAGAAGAGTGCTATTTTCTCAAAAGTAGAGTGTGTTTCTTGTAATCAGAGGTAGTATTTGTTTCCCATTCACAAAGGGAGTTGAATCACATGCAGTTTCTGGTCCTACAAGCAAGGGATGTTTTCTGGTAAGGAAAGTCACTATATTGCTCCCATTGCCTTACAAAGTGCAACTAGCAATTGCATCTATTCCAAGGAAATACAATGTTTTGGACTGAAGAGAAGATGCTGTTCCTTTCAGATTCTTCAGCAGAGCTGAACTAGATATAGCCCATGTGTGTACGAAGCACAGTTCTTTTGTCCTGTTTAAACTCACTGTTTTGGCCCCATAGGAAACATAGTGGAGAAGAAGTGGGCTCAATTCTCAAAAGCAGAGTGTGTTTTTTGAAGGCAAGCTAGTGTTTGTTTCCCATTCATAAATGGAGTTGAATCACATGCAGTTTCTGTTCCTACCAGCAAGAGTTATTTTCTTGTAAGGGAAGTCAATATTGTGCTCCCATTGCCATACACAGTGCAAATAGGACTCGTGCCTGTTCCCATCAAGTACAGTGTATTGGACTGAAGAAAAGCTACTGTTCTTGTCACTTTTCTAAGCAGAGTTGATCTAGATATGGCCGTGTGTATGGGTAGCACAGTACTTTTATCCTGTGAAAACTCACTGTTTTGGCAATGTAGGAAACACAGTGGAGTAGAAGTGTGCTCTAGTCTCAAAAGTAGAGTGTGTTTCATGTAAGGCAAGATGGTGTTTCTATCCCATTCATAAACGGAGTTGAATCACATGCAGTGTCTGTTTCTATGAGCAAGATTTGTTTTCTGGTAAGGAAAGTCACTATTGTGCTCCCATTGCCATACACAGTGCAAATAACTCTTGCGTCTGTTCCAAGCAAGTACAGTGTATCAGACTGAAGATAAGCTACTGTTCCTGTCAGTTTCCTAACCAGAGTTGAACTAGATATGGCCCGTGTGTGTAGGAAATACAGTACTTTTGTTCTGAGCAAGCTCACTCTTCTGGCCCTGTGGAAACACAGTAGAGAAGAAGAGTGCACTTTTCTCAAAAGCAGAGTGTATTTCTTGTAAGGCAAGCTAGTGTTTGTTTCTCATTTATAAATGGAATTGAATCACATGCAGGTTCTGTTCCTACCAGCAAGAGTTGTTTTCTTGTAAGGAAAGTCACTATTGAGCTCCCATTGCCATACACAGTGCAAGTAGCACTCTCGCCTGTTCCCAGGAAGTACAGTGTATTGACTGAAGAGAAGCTACTATTCTTCTCACTTTTTTAAGCAGAGTTGAACTAGATATGGCCCGTGTGTGTAGGAAGCACAGTTCTTTTGTTCTGAGCAAGCTCACTGTTCTGGCCCTGTGGAAACACAGGAGAGTAGAAAAGTGCACTTTTCTCAAAAGCAGAGTGTGTTTCTTGTAAAGCAAGCTAGTATTTGTTTCCCTTTCATAAACGGACTTGAATCACATGCAGTTTCTGGTCCTATGAGCAAGAGTTGTTTTCTGGTAAGGACAGTCACTATTTTGCCTCATTTGCCATACACAGTGCCAATAGCACTCGTGTCTTTTCCCAGCAAGTACAGCATATTGGACTAAAGAGAAGCTACTGTTCTCGTCAGTTTCTTATGCAGAGTTGAACTGGATATGGCCCGTGTGTGTAGGAAGCACATTTCTTTTGTTCTGAGCAAGCTGACTGTTCTGGACCTGTGGAAACATAGTAGAGTAGAAGAGTGCACTTTTCTCAAAAGCAGAGTGTGTTTCTTGTAAGGGGAGCCTGTGTTTGTTTCCCATTCATAAAAGGAGTTGAATCACATGCAGTTTCTGGTACTATGAGCAAGAGTAGTTTTCTAGTAAGGAAAGTCACTGTTGTGCTCTCATTGCTGTACACATTGTTAATAGCCCTCGTGTCTGTTCCCAGCAAGTACAGTGCTTTGGACTGAAGAGAAGCTGCTTTTTCTGTCAGCTTCTTAAGCAGAGCTAAACTAGATATGGCCAATGTGTGTACGAAGCATAGTTCTTTTGTCCTGTGAAAACTCACTCTTTTGGTCATATAGGAAACACAGTGGAGTAGAAGTGTGCTCTATTCTCAAAAGTAGCCTGTGTTTCATGTAAGGCAAGCTGGTGTTTCTTTCCCATTCATAAACGGAGTTGATTCACATGCAGTTTCTGGTACTATGAGCAAGAGTTGTTGTCTGGTAAAGAAAGTCACAATTGCGCTCCCATTGCCGTACACAGTGCAAATAGTACTCGCGTCTGTTCCCAGAAAGTACAGTGTATTGGACTGAAGAGAAGCTACGGTTCTTGTCACTTTCCTAAGGAGAGTTAAACTAGATATGCCCTGTGTGTGTAGGAAGCACAGTTCTTTGGTTCTGAGCAAGCTAACTGTTCTGGCCCTGTGGAAACACAGTAGAGTAGATGAGTGCACTTTTCTCAAAAGCAGAGTGTGTTTCTTGAAATGCGAGCTAGTGTTTGTTTGCCTTTCATAAACGGAGTTGAATCACATGCAGTTTCTGTTCCTACCAGCAGGAGTTGTTTTATGGTAAGGAAAGTCACAATTGTGATCCAATTGCCATGCACAGTGCAAATACCACTCGCGTCTGTTCCCAGCAAGTACAGTGTATTGGACTGAAGAGAAGCTATTGTTCTAGTCTTTTTCCTAATCAGAGTTGAACTAGATATGGCCCATGTGTCTAGGAAGCACAGTTCTTTTTTTCTGAGCAAGCTCACTGTTCTTGCCATATTGGAAACAGTGTAGAGTAGAAGAGAGCTCTTTTCTCAAAAGCAGAATGTGTTTCTTGTAAGGTGAGCTAGTGTTTGTTTCCCATTCAAAAACGGAGTTGAATCACATGTAGTTTATTGTCCTCCCAGCATGAGTTGTTTTATGATAAGGAAAGTCACTATTGTGCTCCAATTGACATACACAGTACAAATAGAACTCGCATCAGTTCCCAGCAAGTACACTGTATTGGACTGAAGAGAATCTACTGTTCTTGTCAGTTTCCTAATCAGAGTTGAACTAGATATGGTCTGTGCTTCTAAGAAGCACAGTTCTTTTTTTCTGAGCAACCTCACTGTTCTTGCCTTTTTTTAAACAGAGTAGAGTAGAAGAGATTTCTTTTCTCAAAAGCAGAATGTGTTTCTTGTGAGGTGAGCTAGTATTTGTTTCCCATTCAAAAACAGAGTTTAATCATATGCAGTTTCTTGTCCTCCCAGCAAGAGTTGTTTTAAGATAAGGAAAGTCACTATTGCGCTCCTATTGACATACACAGTGCAAATAGATTTCACGTAGGTTCCCAGCAAGTACTGTGTATTGGACTGAATAGAAACTACTGTTCTTGTCAGTTTCCAAGCATAGTTGAACTAGATATCCTCCGTGTTTGTACAAAGCAGAGTTCTTTTGTTCTGTGCAAGCACACTCTTCTGGTCATAAAGGAAACAAGTAGAGTAGAAGTGTTCTCTTTTCTCAGAAGCAGACTGTGTTTCTTGTAAGAGGAGTTAGCGTTTGTTTCCCATTCATAAACGGAGTTGAATCACATGCAGTTTCTGTTCCTACGAGAAAGACTTGTTTTCTGGTAAGGAAAGTCACTATTGTACTCCCTTTGCCATACACATTGCAAATAGCATTCGCATCTGATCCCAGCAAGTACAGTGTATTGGATTGAAGAGAAGCTACTGTTCTTGTCAGTTTCCTAAGCAGAGTTGAACTAGATATGGCCCGTGTGTGTAGGAAGAAAAATTCTTTTGTTCTGAGCAAGCTCACTGTTCTGGCCCTATAGGAAACACAGTAGAGTAGAAGAGTGCTCTTTTCTCAAAAGCAGAGTGTGTTTATTGTAAGGCGAGTTAGTGTTTGTTTCCTATTTATAAACAGAGTTGAATCACATGCAGTTTCTGGTTCTAAAAGCAAAAGTTGTTTTCTGGTAAGGAAAGTCACTATTGTGATCCTTTTGCCATACACATTGCTAATAGCACTTGCGTCTTTTCCCAGCAAGTACAGTGTCTTGGAATGAAGAGAAGCTACTGTTCTTTCAGTATCCTAAGCACAGTTGAAATACATATATCCAGTGTGTAGGAAGCAAGTTCTTCTGTTTTGAGCAAGCTCACTCTTCTGGCCCTTTAGGAAACACAGTAGAGTAGACAAGAGCTCTTTAATCAAAAGCAGAGTGTGTTTCGTGTAAGGCGAGCTAGTGTTTGTTTCCCATTTGTAAACGGAGTTGAATCACATGCAGTTTCTGGTTCTACAAGCAAGAGTTGCTTTCTGGTAAAAAAAAAAAAGTCACTGTTGTGCTCCCATTGCCATACACAGTGCAAATAGCAATCGCATTTTTTTTCCAGCAAGTACAGTGTATTGGATTGAAGAGAAGTTACTGTTCATGTCAGTTAGCTAAGGAGAGTTGAACTAGATATGGCCCATGTGTGTCTGAGCACAGTTCTTTTGTTCTGAGCAAGCTCACTATTCTAGCAATATAGGAAACACAGTAGAGTAGAAGGGTGCTCTTTTCTCAAAGCAGAGTGTGTTTCTTTTAAAGCGAGCTAGTGATTGTTTCCCAGACAGAAATGGAGTTGAATCACATGCAGTTTCTGGTCCCACGAACAAGAGTTGTTTTATGGTAAGAAGAGTCACTACTGTACTCCATTTGCCATACACTGTGCAGATAACTCTCGCATCTGTTCCCAGCAAGTACAGCGTATCTGACTGAAGAGAAGCTACTGTTCTTTTCAGTTTCCTAAGCAGAGCTGAACTAGATATAACCCGTGTGTGTAGGAAGCACAGTTCTTTTGTTCTGAGCAAGGTCACTCTTCTGGCCCTAAAGGAAACACAGTAGAGTAGAAGAGTGCTCTTTTCTCAAAAGCAGAGTATGTTTCTTGTAAGGCAAGCTAGTGTTTGTTATCCAGTCAGAAATGGAGTTGAATCACATGCAGTTTCTGGTCCTACGAGCAAGAGTTGTTTTCTGGTAAGAAGAGTCACTATTGCGCTCCAGTTGCCATACACAGTGCAAATAGCACTTGCATCTATTCCCAGCAAGTAGAGTGTATTAGACTGAAGAGAAGCTACTGTTCTTGTCAGTTTCCAAAGCAGAGTTGAACTAGATATGGCCCGTGTGTGTAGGAAGCACAGTTCTTTTGTTCTGAGCAAGCTCACTCTTCTGGCATTATAGGAAACACAGTAGAGTAGAAGAGTGCTCTTTTCTCAAAGCAGAGTGTGTTTCTTTTAAAGCGAGCTAGTGTTTGTTTCCCAGTCAGAAATGGAGTTGAATCACATGCAGTTTCTGGTCCTATGAGCAAGAGTTGTTTTCAGGTAAGAAGAGTCAATATTGTGCTCCCATTGCCACACACACTACAAATAGCACTGGCGTCTGTTCCCAGCAAGTACAGTGTATTGGACTGAAGAGAAGCTACTGTTCTTGTCCATTTTCTAAACAGAGTTGAAGTAGATATGGCCCGTGTGTGTAGGGAGCACAGTTCTTTTGTTCTGATCAAGCTCACTGTTCTGGCCCTATAGGAAACACAGTAGAGTAGAAGAGTGCTCTTTTCTCAAAGGCAGAGTGTGTTTCCTGTAAGGTGAGCTAGTGTTTGTTTTCCAATCAGAAATGGAGTTGAATCACATGCAGTTTCTGGTCCTACGAGCAAGAGTTTTTTTCTGGTAAGAAGAGTCACTATTGCGCTGCACTTGTCATACACAGTGAAATTGCACTCGCATCTGTTCCCAACAAGTACAGTGTATTGGACTGAAGAGAAGCTACTGTTCTTGTCAGTTTCCTGAGCAGAGTTGAAGTAGATATGACCCGTGTGTGTAGGAAGCACAGTTCTTTTGTTGTGAGAAAGCTCACTGTTCTGGCACTATAGGAAACACAGTAGAGTAGAAGAGTGCTCTTTACTCAAAAGCAGAGTGTGTTTCCTGTAAGGCTAGCTAGTGTTTTTTTCCAGTCAGAAATGGAGTTGAATCACATGCAGTTTCTGGTCCTATGAGCAAGAGTTGTTTTCTGGTAAGAAGAGTCACTATTGCGCTCCATTTGCCATATACAGTGCAAATAGCACTGGCGTCTGTTCCCAGCAAGTACAGTGTATTGGACTGAAGAGAAGCTACTGTTCTTGTCAGTTTCCTAAGTACAGTTGAACTAGATATGGCCCGTGTGTTTAGTAAGCGCAGTTCTTTTGTTCTGAGCAAGATCACTGTTCTGGCTCTATAGGAAACATAGTAGAGTAGAAGAGTGCTCTTTTCTCAAAAGCAGAGTGTGTTTCTTGTAAGGCGTGATAGTGTTTGTTTCCCAGTCAGAAATGGAGTTGAATCACATGCAGTTTCTGGTCCTACGAGCAAGAGTTGTTTTCAGGTAAGAAGAGTCACTATTGCACTCCCATTGCTATACACAGTGCAAATAGCACTCGCGTCTGTTCAAAGCAAGTACAGTGTACTGGACTAAAGAGAAGCTCCTGTTCTTGTCAGTTTCCTAAGCAGTGTTGAAGTAGATATGGCCCGTGTGTGTAGGAAGCACAGTTCTTTTGTTCTGAGCAAGCTCACGGTTTTGGCTCTATAGGAAAAACAGTAGAGTAGAATAGTGCTCTTTTCTCAAAAGCAGAGAGTGTTTCTTGTAAGGTGTGCTAGTGTTTGTTTCCCAGTCAGAATTGGAGTTGAATCACCTGCAATTTCTGGTCCTATGAGTAAGAGTTCTTTTCTGGTAAGGAGAGTCACTATTGTGCTCCCATTGCCATGCACAGTGCAAATAACACTCGCGTCTGTTCCCACCAAGTACAGCCTATAGTACTGAAAAGAAACTACTGTTCTTTTCAGTTTCCTAAGCAGAGCTGAACTGGATATGGCCCGTGTGTGTAGGAAGCACAGTTCTTTTGTTCTGAGCAAGCTCACTGTTCTGGTCATATAGGAAACACAGTAGAGTAAAAGAGTGCTCTTTTCTCAAAAGCAGAGTGTGTTTCTTGTAAGGCGACCTAGTGTTTGTTTCCCAGTCCTAAATGGAGTTGAATCACATGCAGTTTCTAGTCATCTGAACAAGAGTTGTTTTCTGGTAAAAGGAGTCACTATTGGGCTCCATTTGCCATACACAGTGCAAATAGCTCCCACATCTGTTCCCATCAAGTACAGTGTATTGGACTGAAGAGAAGCTACTGTTCTTGTCAATTTCCTAAGCACAGTTGAACTAGATAAGGCCCGTGTGTGTAGGGAGCACAGTTCTTTTTTTCTGATCAAGCTCACTGTTCTGGCCCTATAGGAATCACAGTAGAGTAGAAGCGTGCTCTTTTATCAAAAGCAGAGTGTGTTTATTGTAAGGCGAGCTAGTGTTTGTTTCCCAAACAGAAATGGAGTTAATCACATGCACTTTCTGGTTCTACAAGCAAGAGTTGTTTTATGGTAAGTAGAGTCACTATTGTGCTCCATTTGCCATACACAGTGCAAATAGCACTTGCGTCTGTTCCCAGCAAGTACACTATATTGGACTGAAGAGAATCTACTGTTCTTGTCAGTTTCCTAACCTGAGTTGAAGTAGATATGGCCCGTGTGTGTCGGAAGCACAGTTCATCTGTTCTGAGCAAGCTCACTGTTCTGGCCCTATAGGAAACACAGTAGAGTTGAAGAGTGCTCTTTTAACAAAAGCACAGTGTGTTTCTTTTAAGGCGAGCTAGTGTTTGTTTCCCAGTCAGAAATGGAGTTGATTCACATGCCGTTTCTGGTCCTACAAGCAGGAGTTGCTTTCTGGTAAGAAGAGTCACTACTGTGCTCCATTTGCCATACACAGTACAAATAGCACTCGCGTCTGTTCCCAGCAGTAGAGTGTATTGGACTGAAGAGAAGCTACTGTTCTTGTCAGTTTCCTAAGCAGAGTTTAATTAGATAGGGCCCGTGTGTAGGAAGCACAGTTCTTTTGTTCTGAGCAAGTTCACTCTTCTGGCCCTATAGGAAACACAGTAGAGTAGAAGAGTGCTCTTTTCTCAAAAGCAGAGTGTGTTTCTTGTAAAGTGAGCTAGTCTTTGCTTCCCAGTCAGAAGTGGAGGTAAATCACATGCAGTTTCTGGTCGTCTGAGCAAGAGTTGTTTTCTGGTAAAAAGAGTCACTATTGTGCTCCCATTGCCACACACAATGCAAATAGCACTCGCAGCTGTTCCCAGCAAGTACAGTGTATTGGACTGAAGAGAAGCTACTGTTCTTGTCAGTTTCCTAAGTACAGTTGAACTAGATATGGCCCATGTGTTTAGTAAGCGCAGTTCTTTTGTTCTGAGCAAGATCACTGTTCTGGCACTATAGGAAACACAGTAGAGTAGAATAGTGCTCTTTTCTCAAAAGCAGAGAGTGTTTCTTGTAAGGTGTGCTAGTGTTTGTTTCCCAGTCAGAATTGGAGTTGAATCACGTGCAATTTCTGGTCCTATGAGCAAGAGTTGTTTTCTGGTAAAAAGAGTCACTATTGTGCTCCCATTGCCACACACAATGCAAATAGCACTCGCAGCTGTTCCCAGCAAGTACAGTGTATTGGACTGAAGAGAAACTAAGGTTCTTGTCAGGTTCCTAAGCAGAGTTGAACTAGATAGGGCCCGTTTGTGTAGGAAGCACAGTTTTTTTGTTCTGAGCAAGCTCACTGTTCTGGCCCTATAAGAAACACAGAAGTGTAGATGAGTGCTCTTTTCTCAAAAGCAGAGTGTGTTTCTTGTAAGGCAAGCTAGTGTTTGTTTTCCAGTCAGATATGGAGTTGAATCACATGCAGTTTCTGGTCCTATTAGCAAGAGTTGTTTTCTGGTAAGAAGAGTCACTACTGTGCTCCATTTGCCATACACAGTGCAATTAGCACTCACGTCTGTTTCCAGCAAGTACAGTGTATTGGACTGAAGAGAAGCTACTGTTCTTGTCCGTTTCCTAAATAGAGTTTAACTAGATATGGCCCGTGTGTAGGAAGCACAGTTCTTTTGTTGTGAGCAAGCTCACTGTTCTGGTCCTATTAAAACACATTTGAGTAGAAGAGTGCTCTTTTTTCAAAGCAGAGTGTGTTGCTTGTAAGGCAACATAGTGTTTGTTTCCCAGTCCTAAATGGAGTTGAATCACATGTAGTTTCTAGTCCTCCGAGCAAGAGTTGTTTTATGGTAAGAAGAGTCACTACTGTGCTCCATTTGCCATACACTGTGCAGATAGCACTCGCGTCTGTTCCCAGCAAGTACATTTTATTGGACTGAAGAGAAGCTACTGTATTTGTCAGTTTCCTAAGCAGAATTAAAGTAGATATGTCCCGTGTGTGTAGGAAGCACAGTTCTTTTGTTCTGGGCAAGCTCACTGTTCTGGCCCTATAGGAAACACAGTAGAGTAGAAGAGTGCTCTTTTCTCAAAAGCAGAGTGCGTTTCTTGTAAGGTGTGCTAGTGTTTGTTTCCCAGTCAGAAATGCAGTTGAATCACATGCAGTTTCTGATCCTATGAGCAATAGTTCTTTTCAGGTAAGAAGAGTAACTATTGTGCTCCCATTGCCATACACAGTGCAAATAGCACTCGCGTCTGTTCCCTGCAAGTACAGTGTATAGGACTGAAGAGAAGCTACTATTTTTGTCAGTTTCCTAAGCAGAGTTGAACTAGATATGGCCCGTGTGTGTAGGAAGCACAGTTCTTTTGTTCTGAGCAAGCTCACTCTTCTGGCCCTATATGAAACACAGAAGAGTAGAAGAGTGCTCTTTTCTCAAAAGCAGAGTGTGTTTCTTGTAAGGCGAGCTAGTGTTTGTTTTCCAGTCAGAATTGGAGTTGAATCACCTGCAATTTCTGGTCCTATGAGCAAGAGTTGTTTTCTGGTAAGAAGAGTCACTATTGTGCTCCCATTGCCATGCACAGTGCAAATAGCACTCGTGTCTGTTCCCACCAAGTACAGCCTATAGTACTGAAAAGAAGCTACTGTTCTTTTCAGTTTCCTAAGCAGAGCTGAACTGGATATGGCCCGTGTGTGTAGGAAGCACAGTTCTTTTGTTCTGAGCAAGCTCACTGTTCTGGCCCTATAGGAAACACAGTAGAGTAAAAGAGTGCTCTTTTCTCAAAAGCAGAGTGTGTTTCTTGTAAGGCGACCTAGTGTTTGTTTCCCAGTCCTAAATGGAGTTGAATCACATGCAGTTTCTAGTCATCTGAACAAGAGTTGTTTTCTGGTAAAAGGAGTCACTATTGGGCTCCATTTGCCATACACAGTGCAAATAGCTCCCACATCTGTTCCCATCAAGTACAGTGTATTGGACTGAAGAGAAGCTACTGTTCTTGTCAATTTCCTAAGCACAGTTGAACTAGATAAGGCCCGTGTGTGTAGGGAGCACAGTTCTTTTTTTCTGATCAAGCTCACTGTTCTGGCCCTATAGGAATCACAGTAGAGTGGAAGCGTGCTCTTTTATCAAAAGCAGAGTGTGTTTATTGTAAGGCGAGCTAGTGTTTGTTTCCCAAACAGAAATGGAGTTAATCACATGCACTTTCTGGTTCTACAAGCAAGAGTTGTTTTATGGTAAGTAGAGTCACTATTGTGCTCCATTTGCCATACACAGTGCAAATAGCACTTGCGTCTGTTCCCAGCAAGTACACTATATTGGACTGAAGAGAATCTACTGTTCTTGTCAGTTTCCTAACCTGAGTTGAAGTAGATATGGCCCGTGTGTGTCGGAAGCACAGTTCATCTGTTCTGAGCAAGCTCACTGTTCTGGCCCTATAGGAAACACAGCAGAGTTGAAGAGTGCTCTTTTAACAAAAGCACAGTGTGTTTCTTTTAAGGCGAGCTAGTGTTTGTTTCCCAGTCAGAAATGGAGTTGAATCACATGCAGTTTCTGGTCCTACAAGCAGGAGTTGCTTTCGGGTAAGAAGAGTCACTACTGTGCTCCATTTGCCATACACAGTACAAATAGCACTCGCGTCTGTTCCCAGCAGTAGAGTGTATTGGACTGAAGAGAAGCTACTGTTCTTGTCAGTTTCCTAAGCAGAGTTTAATTAGATAGAGCCCGTGTGTGTAGGAAGCACAGTTCTTTTGTTCTGAGCAAGCTCACTGTTCTGGCCCTATAGGAAACACAGTAGAGTAGAAGAGTGCTCTTTCTCAAAAGCAGAGTGTGTTTCTTGTAAGGTGAGCTAGTCTTTGCTTCCCAGTCAGAAGTGGAGGTAAATCACATGCAGTTTCTGGTCGTCTGAGCAAGAGTTGTTTTCTGGTAAAAGAGTCACTATTGTGCTCCCATTGCCACACACAATGCAAATAGCACTCGCAGCTGTTCCCAGCAAGTACTGTGTATTGGACTGAAGAGAAGCTACTGTTCTTGTCAGTTTCCTAAGTACAGTTGAACTAGATATGGCCCATGTGTTTAGTAAGCGCAGTTCTTTTGTTCTGAGCAAGATCACTGTTCTGGCACTATAGGAAACACAGTAGAGTAGAAGAGTGCTCTTTTCTCAAAAGCAGAGTGTGTTTCTTGTAAGACGTGATAGTGATTGTTTCCCAGGCCAGAAATGGAGTAGAATCACATGCAGTTTCTGGTCCTATGAGCAAGAGTTTTTTTCTGGTAAGAAAAGTCACTAATGTGCTCCATTTGCTATACACAGTGCAAATAGCACTCGCGTCTGTTTCCAGGAAGTACAGTGTATTGGACTGAAGAGAAGCTACTGTTCTTGTCAGTTTCCTAAGCAGAGTTCAAGTAGATATGGCCCGTGTGTGTAGGAAGCACAGTTCTTTTTGTTCTGAGCAAGCTCACGGTTTTGGCTCTATAGGAAAAACAGTAGAGTAGAATAGTGCTCTTTTCTCAAAAGCAGAGAGTGTTTCTTGTAAGGTGTGCTAGTGTTTGTTTCCCAGTCAGAATTGGAGTTGAATCACGTGCAATTTCTGGTCCTATGAGCAAGAGTTGTTTTCTGGTAAAAAGAGTCACTATTGTGCTCCCATTGCCACACACAATGCAAATAGCACTCGCAGCTGTTCCCAGCAAGTACAGTGTATTGGACTGAAGAGAAACTAAGGTTCTTGTCAGGTTCCTAAGCAGAGTTGAACTAGATAGGGCCCGTTTGTGTAGGAAGCACAGTTTTTTTGTTCTGAGCAAGCTCACTGTTCTGGCCCTATAAGAAACACAGAAGTGTAGATGAGTGCTCTTTTCTCAAAAGCAGAGTGTGTTTCTTGTAAGGCAAGCTAGTGTTTGTTTTCCAGTCAGATATGGAGTTGAATCACATGCAGTTTCTGGTCCTATTAGCAAGAGTTGTTTTCTGGTAAGAAGAGTCACTACTGTGCTCCATTTGCCATACACAGTGCAATTAGCACTCGCGTCTGTTTCCAGCAAGTACAGTGTATTGGACTGAAGAGAAGCTACTGTTCTTGTCCGTTCCCTAAATAGAGTTTAACTAGATATGGCCCGTGTGTAGGAAGCACAGTTCTTTTGTTGTGAGCAAGCTCACTGTTCTGGTCCTATTAAAACACATTTGAGTAGAAGAGTGCTCTTTTTTCAAAGCAGAGTGTGTTGCTTGTAAGGCAACATAGTGTTTGTTTCCCAGTCCTAAATGGAGTTGAATCACATGTAGTTTCTAGTCCTCCGAGCAAGAGTTGTTTTATGGTAAGAAGAGTCACTACTGTGCTCCATTTGCCATACACTGTGCAGATAGCACTCGCGTCTGTTCCCAGCAAGTACATTTTATTGGACTGAAGAGAAGCTACTGTATTTGTCAGTTTCCTAAGCAGAATTAAAGTAGATATGTCCCGTGTGTGTAGGAAGCACAGTTCTTTTGTTCTGAGCAAGCTCACTGTTCTGGCCCTATAGGAAACACAGTAGAGTAGAAGAGTGCTCTTTTCTCAAAAGCAGAGTGGGTTTCTTGTAAGGTGTGCTAGTGTTTGTTTCCCAGTCAGAAATGCAGTTGAATCACATGCAGTTTCTGATCCTATGAGCAATAGTTCTTTTCAGGTAAGAAGAGTAACTATTGTGCTCCCATTGCCATACACAGTGCAAATAGCACTCGCGTCTGTTCCCTGCAAGTACAGTGTATAGGACTGAAGAGAAGCTACTATTTTTGTCAGTTTCCTAAGCAGAGTTGAACTAGATATGGCCCGTGTGTGTAGGAAGCACAGTTCTTTTGTTCTGAGCAAGCTCACTCTTCTGGCCCTATATGAAACACAGAAGAGTAGAAGAGTGCTCTTTTCTCAAAAGCAGAGTGTGTTTCTTGTAAGGCGAGCTAGTGTTTGTTTTCCAGTCAGAATTGGAGTTGAATCACCTGCAATTTCTGGTCCTTTGAGCAAGAGTTGTTTTCTGGTAAGAAGAGTCACTATTGTGCTCCCATTGCCATGCACAGTGCAAATAGCACTCGCGTCTGTTCCCACCAAGTACAGCCTATAGTACTGAAAAGAAGCTACTGTTCTTTTCAGTTTCCTAAGCAGAGCTGAACTGGATATGGCCCGTGTGTGTAGGAAGCACAGTTCTTTTGTTCTGAGCAAGCTCACTGTTCTGGCCCTATAGGAAACACAGTAGAGTAAAAGAGTGCTCTTTTCTCAAAAGCAGAGTGTGTTTCTTGTAAGGCGACCTAGTGTTTGTTTCCCAGTCCTAAATGGAGTTGAATCACATGCAGTTTCTAGTCATCTGAACAAGAGTTGTTTTCTGGTAAAAGGAGTCACTATTGGGCTCCATTTGCCATACACAGTGCAAATAGCTCCCACATCTGTTCCCATCAAGTACAGTGTATTGGACTGAAGAGAAGCTACTGTTCTTGTCAATTTCCTAAGCACAGTTGAACTAGATAAGGCCCGTGTGTGTAGGGAGCACAGTTCTTTTTTTCTGATCAAGCTCACTGTTCTGGCCCTATAGGAATCACAGTAGAGTGGAAGCGTGCTCTTTTATCAAAAGCAGAGTGTGTTTATTGTAAGGCGAGCCAGTGTTTGTTTCCCAAACAGAAATGGAGTTAATCACATGCACTTTCTGGTTCTACAAGCAAGAGTTGTTTTATGGTAAGTAGAGTCACTATTGTGCTCCATTTGCCATACACAGTGCAAATAGCACTTGCGTCTGTTCCCAGCAAGTACACTATATTGGACTGAAGAGAAGCTACTGTTCTTGTCAGTTTCCAAAGCAGAGTTGAACTAGATATGGCCCGTGTGTAGGAAGCACAGTTCTTTTGTTCTGAGCAAGCTCACTTTTCTGGCATTATAGGAAACACAGTAGAGTAGAAGAGTGCTCTTTTCTCAAAGCAGAATGTGTTTCTTTAAAGCGAGCTAGTGTTTGTTTCCCAGTCAGAAATGGAGTTGAATCACATGCAGTTTCTGGTCCTACGAGCAAGAGTTGTTTTCAGGTAAGTAGAGTCAATATTGTGCTCCCATTGCCACACACACTACAAATAGCACTGGCGTCTGTTCCCAGCAAGTACAATGTATTGGAATGAAGAGAAGCTACTGTTCTTGTCAGTTTTCTAAACAGAGTTGAAGTAGATATGGCCCGTGTGTGGAGGAAGCACAGTTCTTTTGTTCTGAGCAAGCTCACTGTTCTGGCTCTATAGGAAAAAAGTAGAGTAGAAGAGTGCTCTTTTCTCAAAAGCAGAGTGTGTTTCCTGTAAGGTGAGCTAGTGTTTGTTTTCCAATCAGAAATGGAGTTGAATCACATGCAGTTTCTGGTCCTACGAGCAAGAGTTGTTTTCTGGTAAGAAGAGTCACTATTGTGCTGCACTTTTCATACACAGTGAAATTGCACTCGCATCTGTTCCCAACAAGTAAAGTGTATTGGACTGAAGAGAAGCTATGTTCTTGTCAGTTTCCTGAGCAGAGTTGAAGTAGATATGACCCGTTTGTGTAGGAAGCACAGTTCTTTTGTTGTGAGAAAGCTCACTGTTCTGGCACTATAGGAAACACAGTAGAGTAGAAGAGTGCTCTTTACTCAAAAGCAGAGTGTGTTTCCTGTAAGGCTAGCTAGTGTTTGTTTCCCAGTCAGAAATGGAGTTGAATCACATGCAGTTTCTGGTCCTACGAGCAAGAGTTGTTTTCTGGTAAGAAGAGTCACTATTGCGCTCCATTTGCCATATACAGTGCAAATAGCACTGGCGTCTGTTCCCAGCAAGTACAGTGTATTGGACTGAAGAGAAGCTACTGTTCTTGTCAGTTTCCTAAGCAGAGTTTAATTAGATAGAGCCCGTGTGTGTAGGAAGCACAGTTCTTTTGTTCTGAGCCAGCTCACTGTTCTGGCCCTATATGAAACACAGTAGAGTAGAAGAGTGCTCTTTTCTCAAAAGCAGAGTGTGTTTCTTGTAAGGTGAGCTAGTCTTTGCTTCCAAATCAGAAGTGGAGGTAAATCACATGCAGTTTCTGGTCGTCTGAGCAAGAGTTGTTTTCTGGTAAAAAGAGTCACTATTGTGCTCCCATTGCCACACACAATGCAAATAGCACTGGCAGCTGTTCCCAGCAAGTACAGTGTATTGGACTGAAGAGAAGCTAAGGTTCTTGTCAGGTTCCTAAGCAGAGTTGAACTAGATATGCCCCGTGTGTGTAGGAAGCACAGTTCTTTTGTTCTGAGCAAGCTCACTGTTCTGGCCCTATAAGAAACACAGAAGTGTAGATGAGTGCTCTTTTCTCAAAAGCAGAGTGTGTTTCTTGTAAGGCAAGCTAGTGTGTGTTTTCCAGTCAGATATGGAGTTGAATCACATGCAGTTTCTGGTCCTATTAGCAAGAGTTGTTTTCTGGTAAGAAGAGTCACTACTGTGCTCCATTTGCCATACACAGTGCAATTAGCACTCGCGTCTGTTTCCAGCAAGTACAGTGTATTGGACTGAAGAGAAGCTACTGTTCTTGTCCGTTTCCTAAATAGAGTTTAACTAGATATGGCCCGTGTGTAGGAAGCACAGTTCTTTTGTTGTGAGCAAGCTCACTGTTCTGGTCCTATTAAAACACATTTGAGTAGAAGAGTGCTCTTTTTTCAAAGCAGAGTGTGTTGCTTGTAAGGCAACATAGTGTTTGTTTCCCAGTCCTAAATGGAGTTGAATCACATGTAGTTTCTAGTCCTCCGAGCAAGAGTTGTTTTATGGTAAGAAGAGTCACTACTGTGCTCCATTTGCCATACACTGTGCAGATAGCACTCGCGTCTGTTCCCAGCAAGTACATTTTATTGGACTGAAGAGAAGCTACTGTATTTGTCAGTTTCCTAAGCAGAATTAAAGTAGATATGTCCCGTGTGTGTAGGAAGCACAGTTCTTTTGTTCTGGGCAAGCTCACTGTTCTGGCCCTATAGGAAACACAGTAGAGTAGAAGAGTGCTCTTTTCTCAAAAGCAGAGTGTGTTTCTTGTAAGGTGTGCTAGTGTTTGTTTCCCAGTCAGAAATGCAGTTGAATCACATGCAGTTTCTGATCCTATGAGCAATAGTTCTTTTCAGGTAAGAAGAGTAAGTATTGTGCTCCCATTGCCATACACAGTGCAAATAGCACTCGCGTCTGTTCCCTGCAAGTACAGTGTATAGGACTGAAGAGAAGCTACTATTTTTGTCAGTTTCCTAAGCAGAGTTGAACTAGATATGGCCCGTGTGTGTAGGAAGCACAGTTCTTTTGTTCTGAGCAAGCTCACTGTTCTGGCCCTATATGAAACACAGAAGAGTAGAAGAGTGCTCTTTTCTCAAAAGCAGAGTGTGTTTCTTGTAAGGTGTGCTAGTGTTTGTTTCCCAGTCAGAAATGCAGTTGAATCACATGCAGTTTCTGATCCTATGAGCAATAGTTCTTTTCAGGTAAGAAGAGTAACTATTGTGCTCCCATTGCCATACACAGTGCAAATAGCACTCGCGTCTGTTCCCTGCAAGTACAGTGTATAGGACTGAAGAGAAGCCACTATTTTTGTCAGTTTCCTAAGCAGAGTTGAACTAGATATGGCCCGTGTGTGTAGGAAGCACAGTTCTTTTGTTCTGAGCAAGCTCATTGTTCTGGCCCTATATGAAACACAGAAGAGTAGAAGAGTGCTCTTTTCTCAAAAGCAGAGTGTGTTTCTTGTAAGGCGAGCTAGTGTTTGTTTTCCAGTGAGAAATGAAGTTGAATCACATGCAGTTTCTGTTCCTACGAGCAAGAGTTGTTTTCTGGTAAGAAGAATCAATATTGCACTCTTTTTGCCATACACAGTGCAAATAGCACTTACGTCTGTTCCCAGCAAGTACAGTGAATTGGACAGAAGAGAAGCTTCTGTTCTTGTCAGTTTCCTAAGCAGAGTTGATGAAGATATGGCCCCTGTGTTTAGGAAGCACAGTTCTTTTGTTCTGAGCAACCTCACTGTTCTGGCCCAATAGGAAACACAGTAGAGTAGAAGAGGGCTCTTTTCTCAAAATCACAGTGTGTTTCTTGTAAGGCGAGCTAGTGTTTGTTTTCCAGACAGAAATGGAGTTGAATCACAATCAGTTTCTGATCCTACGAGCAAGGGTTGTTTTCTGGTAAGAAGAGTCACTATTGCGATCCATTTGCCACACAGTGCAAATAGCACTGGCATTTGTTCCCAGCAAGTACAGTGTATTGGACTTAACAGAAGCTACTGTTCTTGTCATTTTCCTAAGCAGAGTTGAAGTAGATATGGCCCCTGTGTGTAGGAAGCACAGTTCTTTTGTTCTGAGCAAGCTCACTGTTCTGAAATAATAGGAAACAAAGGAGAGAAGAGGGCTTTTTCTCAAAATCAGAGTGTGTTTCTTGTAAGGCGAGCTAGTGTTTGTTTCCCAGTCAGAAATGGGTTGAATCACATGCAGTTTCTAGTCCTACGAGCAAGAGTTGTTTTCTGGTAAGAAGAGTCACTATTGCGCTCCAGTTGCCATACACAGTGCAAATAGCACTTGCATCTATTCCCAGCAAGTACAGTGTATTAGTCTGAAGAGAAGCTACTGTTCTTGTCAGTTTCCAAAGCAGAGTTGAACTAGATATGGCCCGTGTGTAGGAAGCACAGTTCTTTTGTTCTGAGCAAGCTCACTTTTCTGGCATTATAGGAAACACAGTAGAGTAGAAGAGTGCTCTTTTCTCAAAGCAGAATGTGTTTCTTTAAAGCGAGCTAGTGTTTGTTTCCCAGTCAGAAATGGAGTTGAATCACATGCAGTTTCTGGTCCTACGAGCAAGAGTTGTTTTCAGGTAAGTAGAGTCAATATTGTGCTCCCATTGCCACACACACTACAAATAGCACTGGCGTCTGTTCCCAGCAAGTACAATGTATTGGAATGAAGAGAAGCTACTGTTCTTGTCAGTTTTCTAAACAGAGTTGAAGTAGATATGGCCCGTGTGTGGAGGAAGCACAGTTCTTTTGTTCTGAGCAAGCTCACTGTTCTGGCTCTATAGGAAAAAAGTAGAGTAGAAGAGTGCTCTTTTCTCAAAAGCAGAGTGTGTTTCCTGTAAGGTGAGCTAGTGTTTGTTTTCCAATCAGAAATGGAGTTGAATCACATGCAGTTTCTGGTCCTACGAGCAAGAGTTGTTTTCTGGTAAGAAGAGTCACTATTGTGCTGCACTTTTCATACACAGTGAAATTGCACTCGCATCTGTTCCCAACAAGTAAAGTGTATTGGACTGAAGAGAAGCTATGTTCTTGTCAGTTTCCTGAGCAGAGTTGAAGTAGATATGACCCGTGTGTGTAGGAAGCACAGTTCTTTTGTTGTGAGAAAGCTCACTGTTCTGGCACTATAGGAAACACAGTAGAGTAGAAGAGTGCTCTTTACTCAAAAGCAGAGTGTGTTTCCTGTAAGGCTAGCTAGTGTTTGTTTCCCAGTCAGAAATGGAGTTGAATCACATGCAGTTTCTGGTCCTACGAGCAAGAGTTGTTTTCTGGTAAGAAGAGTCACTATTGCGCTCCATTTGCCATATACAGTGCAAATAGCACTGGCGTCTGTTCCCAGCAAGTACAGTGTATTGGACTGAAGAGAAGCTACTGTTCTTGTCAGTTTCCTAAGCAGAGTTTAATTAGATAGAGCCCGTGTGTGTAGGAAGCACAGTTCTTTTGTTCTGAGCAAGCTCACTGTTCTGGCCCTATAAGAAACACAGAAGTGTAGATGAGTGCTCTTTTCTCAAAAGCAGAGTGTGTTTCTTGTAAGGTGAGCTAGTCTTTGCTTCCCAGTCAGAAGTGGAGGTAAATCACATGCAGTTTCTGGTCGTCTGAGCAAGAGTTGTTTTCTGGTAAAAAGAGTCACTATTGTGCTCCCATTGCCACACACAATGCAAATAGCACTGGCAGCTGTTCCCAGCAAGTACAGTGTATTGGACTGAAGAGAAGCTACTGTTCTGGTCAGTTTCCTAAGCAGAGTTGAACTAGATATGCCCGTTTGTGTAGGAAGCACAGTTTTTTTGTTCTGAGCAAGCTCACTGTTCTGGCCCTATAAGAAACACAGAAGTGTAGATGAGTGCTCTTTTCTCAAAAGCAGAGTGTGTTTCTTGTAAGGCAAGCTAGTGTGTGTTTTCCAGTCAGATATGGAGTTGAATCACATGCAGTTTCTGGTCCTATTAGCAAGAGTTGTTTTCTGGTAAGAAGAGTCACTACTGTGCTCCATTTGCCATACACAGTGCAATTAGCACTCGCGTCTGTTTCCAGCAAGTACAGTGTATTGGACTGAAGAGAAGCTACTGTTCTTGTCCGTTTCCTAAATAGAGTTTAACTAGATATGGCCCGTGTGTAGGAAGCACAGTTCTTTTGTTGTGAGCAAGCTCACTGTTCTGGTCCTATTAAAACACATTTGAGTAGAAGAGTGCTCTTTTTTCAAAGCAGAGTGTGTTGCTTGTAAGGCAACATAGTGTTTGTTTCACAGTCCTAAATGGAGTTGAATCACATGTAGTTTCTAGTCCTCCGAGCAAGAGTTGTTTTATGGTAAGAAGAGTCACTACTGTGCTCCATTTGCCATACACTGTGCAGATAGCACTCGCGTCTGTTCCCAGCAAGTACATTTTATTGGACTGAAGAGAAGCTACTGTATTTGTCAGTTTCCTAAGCAGAATTAAAGTAGATATGTCCCGTGTGTGTAGGAAGCACAGTTCTTTTGTTCTGAGCAAGCTCACTGTTCTGGCCCTATAGGAAACACAGTAGAGTAGAAGAGTGCTCTTTTCTCAAAAGCAGAGTGTGTTTCTTGTAAGGTGTGCTAGTGTTTGTTTCCCAGTCAGAAATGCAGTTGAATCACATGCAGTTTCTGTTCCTACGAGCAAGAGTTGTTTTTTGGTAAGAAGAATCAATATTGCACTCTTTTTGCCATACACAGTACAAATAGCACTTACGTCTGTTCCCAGCAAGTACAGTGAATTGGACAGAAGAGAAGCTTCTGTTCTTGTCAGTTTCCTAAGCAGAGTTGATGTAGATATGGCCCCTGTGTTTAGGAAGCACAGTTCTTTTGTTCTGAGCAACCTCACTGTTCTGGCCCAACAGGAAACACTGTAGAGTAGTAGAGGGCTCTTTTCTCAAAATCAGAGTGTGTTTCTTGTAAGGCGAGCTAGTGTTTGTTTTCCAGACAGAAATGGAGTTGAATCACAATCAGTTTCTGATCCTACGAGCAAGGGTTGTTTTCTGGTAAGAAGAGTCACTATTGTGATCCATTTGCCACACAGTGCAAATAGCACTGGCATTTGTTCCCAGCAAGTACAGTGTATTGGACTTAACAGAAGCTACTGTTCTTGTCATTTTCCTAAGCAGAGTTGAAGTAGATATGGCCCCTGTGTGTAGGAAGCACAGTTCTTTTGTTCTGAGCAAGCTCACTGTTCTGGAATAATAGGAAACACAGGAGAGAAGAAGAGGGCTTTTTCTCAAAATCAGAGTGTGTTTCTTGTAAGGCGAGCTAGTGTTTGTTTCCCAGTCAGAAATGGAGTTGAATCACATGCAGTTTCTGGTCCTACGAGCAAGAGTTGTTTTCTGGTAAGAAGAATCACTATTGCGCTCCAGTTGCCATACACAGTGCAAATAGCACTTGCATCTATTCCCAGCAAGTACAGTGTATTAGTCTGAAGAGAAGCTACTGTTCTTGTCAGTTTCCAAAGCAGAGTTGAAGTAGATATGGCCCGTGTGTAGGAAGCACAGTTCTTTTGTTCTGAGCAAGCTCACTTTTCTGGCATTATAGGAAACACAGTAGAGTAGAAGAGTGCTCTTTTCTCCAAGCAGAGTGTGTTTCTTTAAAGCGAGCTAGTGTTTGTTTCCCAGTCAGAAATGGAGTTGAATCACATGCAGTTTCTGGTCCTACGAGCAAGAGTTGAACTAGATATAGCCCATATGTGTCGGAGACAAAGTTCTTTTGTTCTGAGAAAGCTCACTGTTCTGGCCCTATAGGAAACACAGTAGAGTAGGAGAGTGCTCTTTTTTCAAAAACCTAGTGTGTTTCATGTAAGGCAAGCTGGTGTTTGTTTCCCATTCATTAACGGAGTTGAATCACATGCAGTTTTGGTCCTATGAGCAAGACTTGTTTTCCAGTAAAGAAAGTCGCTATTGTGCTCCTATTGCTATACACAGTGCAAATAGCCCTTGCATCTGTTTACAGCAAGTACAGTGTATTGGACTGAAGTGATGATACTGTTCTTGTCAGTTTCCTAAGCAGAGTTGATCTAGATATGGCCCGTGTGTGTAGGAAGCACAGTTCTTTTGCTCTGAGCAAGCTCACTGTTCTGGCCCTATAGGAAACACAGTAGAGTAGAAGAGTGCTCTTTTCTCAAAAGCAGAGTGTGTTTCTTGTAAGGCAAGCTAGTGTTTGTTTCCCAGTCATAAATAGAGTTGAATCACATGCACTTTCTGGTCTTACGAGCAAGAGTTGTTTTCTGGTAAGAAGAGTCACTATTCTGCTCCCATTGACACACACAGTGCAAATAGCACTCGCGTTTGTTTTCAGCAAGTACAGTGTATTGGAATGAAGAGAACCTACTGTTCTGTCAGTTTCCTAAGCAGAGTTGAAAAAATACGGCCCGTGTGTTTTGGAAGCACAGTTCTTTTGTTCTGAGCAACTCACAGTTTTGGCCCTATAAGAAACCGCAGTAGATTAGAAGAGTCCTCTTTTCTCAAAAGCGGAGTGTGTTTCTTGTAAGGCGAGCTAGTGTTTGTTTCTCTTTCATAAACAGAGTTGAATCACATGCACTTTCTGGTCTTATGAGCAAGAGTTTTTTTCAGGTAAGGAAAGTCACTATTGTGCTCCTATTGCCATACACAATGCAAATAGCACTCGCGTCACTTTCCAGCAGGTACAGTTTATTGGACTGATGAGAAGCTACTGTTCTTGTCAGTTTCCGAAGCAGAGTTGAAGTAGAAATGTACCATGTTTGTAGGAAGCCCAGTTCTTTTGTTCTGAGCAAGCTCACTGTTCTGGCCCTAGAGGAAACACAGTAGTGTACAAGATTGCTCTTTCTCAAAAGCAGAGTGTGTTTCATGTAAGGCAAAGTGGTGTTTGTTTCCCATTCATAAACGGAGTTGAATCACATGCAATTTCTGATCCTATGAGCAAGAGTTGTTTTCTGTTAAAGAAAGTCACGATTGCTCTACCATTGCCATACACAGTGCAAATACAACTCACTTCTGTTTCCAGCAAGTACAGTGTGTTGGACTGAAGAGAAGCTACTGTTCTTGTAAGTTTCCTAAGCAGAGTTGAACTTAATATGGCCCCTGTGTGTAGGAAACACAGTTCTTTTGTTCTGAGCAAGCTCATTGTGCTGGTCCTATAGGAAACACAGCAGAGAAGAGTGCTTTTTTCTCTAAAGCAGAATATGAGTCTTGTAGGGCGAACTAGTGTTTGTTTCCCTTTCATAAGTGAATTTGAATCACATGCAGTTTCTGGTTTTACAAGCAAGAGTTGTTTTCTGGTAAGGAAAGTCACTATTGTGCTCCCATTGCCATACACTGTGCAAATAGAACTCGCGTTTGTTTTCAGCAAGTGCAGTGTATTGGACTGAAGAGAAACTACTGTTCTGTCAGTTTCCTAAGCAGAGTTGAACTAGATATGGCCCGTGTGTGTAGAAAGCACAGTTTTTTATTCTGAGCAAGCTCACTGTTCTGGCCCTATAGGAAACACAGTAGAGTAATAGAGTGCTCTTTTCTCAAAAGTAGAATGTGTTTCATGTAAGGCAAGCTGGTGTTTGTTTCCTATTCATAAACGGAGTTGAATCACATGCAGTTTCTGTTCCTATGAGCAAGAGTTCTTTTCTGGTAGGGAAAGTCACTATTGCACTACAATTGCCATACACAGTGCAAATAGCACTCGCGTCTGATTTCAGCAAGTACAGTGTATTGGACTGAAGAGAATCTACTGTTCTTGTCAGTTTCTAAGCAGAGTTGAACTAGATATGGCCTGTGTGTATAGACAGCACAGTTCTTTTGTTCTGAGAAAGTTTACTGTTCAGACCCTATAGGAAACACACTATAGTAGAAGCGTGCTCTTTTCTCATAAGCAGAGTGTGTTTCATATACGTCGAGCTAGTGTTTGTTTCCCTTTCATGAAAGAAGTTGAATCACATGCAGTTTCTGGTTATACAAGCAAGAGTTGTTTTCTGGTAAGGAAAGTCACTATTGAACTCCCATTGCCATACACAGTGCAAATACAACTCACTTCTGTTCCCAGCAAGTACAGTGTATTGGACTGAATAGAAGCCACTGTACTTGTCTGTTTCCTATGTAGAGTTGAACTAAATATGGCCTGTGTGTGTAGGAAGCACAGTTCTTTTGTTCTGAGCAAGCTCACTTTTTTGGCCCTATAGGAAACGCAGTAAAGTAGAAGAGTGCTCTTCTCTCAAAACAGTGTGTTTATGGTAAGGTGAGCTAGTGTTTGTTTCCCTTTCATAAACGGAGTTGAATCACATGCAGTTTCTGGTTCTACAAGCAAGAGTTTTTTTCTGTTAAGGAAAGTCACTATGTCGCTCCGTTGCCATACACAGTGCATAGAGCACTCGCGTCTGCTCCCAGCAAGCACAGTGTGTTGTACTGAAGAGAAGCCACTGTTCTTGTCAGTTTCCAATGCAGCGTTGAACTGGATATGGCCCAAGTATGTAGGAACCACATTTCTTTTGTTCTGAGAAAACTCACTGTTCTGGCCCTGAAGGAAACACAGTAGAGTAGAAGATTGCTCTTTTCTCAAAAGCAGAGTGTGTTTCATGTAAGGCGATCTAGTGTTTGTTTCCTCTTCCTTAACAGAGTTGAATCACATGCAGTTTCTGGTTCTACTAGCAAGAGTTTTTTTCTGGAAAGGAAAGACACTATTGCACTACCTTTAAAGTACACAGTGCAAAAAAGCACTTGTGTCTGTTCCCAGCAATTACAGTGTATTGGACTGTAGAGAAGCGACTGTTATTGTCAGTTTCCTAAGTAGAGTTGAACTAGATATGGCCCATGTGTGTAGGAAACACAGTTTTTTTTTCTGAGCAAACTCACTGTTCTGGCCCTATAGGAAACACTGTAGAGGAGAAGAGTGCTCTTTCCTCAAAAGCAGATTGTGTTTCATGTAAGGCAAGCTAGTGTTTGTTCTCATTCACAAAAGGAGTTGAATCACATGCAATTTCTGCCTTGTGAACAAGAGTTTTTTTTCTGGTAAGGAAAGTCACTATTGCTTTCCCATTGCCATACACAGTACAAAAAGCACTCACGTTTCTTCCTAGCAAGTCTAGTGTGTTGGACTGAAGAGAGGTTACTGTTTTTGTCAGTTTTCTAAGTAGAGTTGAACTAGATATTCTCAAAAGCAGAGTGTGTTTCTTGTAAGGCGAGCTAGGGTTTGTTTCCCATTCAGAAACGGTGTTTTTTCCCGTGCAGTTTCTGGTCCTATCAGCAAGAATTTTTTTCTGGTAAGGAAAGTTATTATTGTGTTCCCATTGCCCTACACAGTGCAAATAGCACTCACGTCTGTTTGCAGCAAGTACAGTGTTTTGGACTGAAGAGAAGCTGCTGTTCTTGTCAGTTTCCAAAGCTAAGTTGAAATAGAAATGTCCCGTGTGTGTCGGAAGCAATGTTGTTTGTTCTGAGCAACCTCACCTTTCTAGCCCTTTTGGAAACACAGTAGAGTAGAAGAGTGCTCTTTCCTCTAAAGCACAGTGTGTTTTTTGTAAGGCGAGCTAGTGTTTGTTTCCCATTCATAAAAGGAGTTGAATCACATGCAGTTTCTGGTCCTATGAACCAGAGATTTTTTCTGGCAAAGAAAGCCACTATTGTGCTCCCATTGCCATGCACAGTGCAAATAGCACTCGTGTCTGTTCCCAGCAAGTACAGTGTATTGGACTGCAGAGAAGCTACTGTTCTTGTCAATTTCCTAAGCAGAGTTGAACTAGATATGGCTCGTGGTTATAGGAAGCCCAGTTCCTTTATTCTGAGCAAGGTCACTCTTTTAGCCCTGTAGGAAACACAGTGAGTAGCAGAGTGCTCTTTTCTCAAAAGCAGTGTGTTTCTTGTAAGGTGAGCTATTGTTTGCTTCCCATTCAGAAATGGAGTTCAATCAGATGCAGTTTCTGGTCCTACGAGCAAGAGTTGTTTTCTGCTAAGGAAAGTCACTATTGCACTCCCACTGTCATACACCGTGCAAATAGTTTTCATGTCTGTTTCCAGCAAGTACAGTATATTGGAATGAAGAGAAGCTACTGTTCATGTCAGTTTACAAAGCTGAGTTGAACTAGATATGGCCCGTGTTTTTAGGAAGCACAGTTCTTTTATTCTGAGCAAGCTCATTGTTCTGGCCTTGTAGGAAACAGAGTAGAATAGAATAGTGCTCTTTTCTCAAAAGCAGAGTGTGTTTCTTGTAGGCGAGCTAGTGTTTGTTTCCCATTCATAAACGGAGTTGAATCACACGCAGTTTCTGGTCCTAAAAACAAGAGTTGTTTTCTCCTTAGAAAAGACACTATTGTACTCCCATTGCCCTGCAGAGTACAAATAACACACGTGTCTGTTCCCAGCAAGTACAGTGTATTGGACTGAAGAGAACCTACATTTCTTGTCAGTTTCCTCAGCAGAGGTGAACTAGATATGGCCCGTGAGTTTAGGAAGCACAGTTCTTTTGTGCTGAGCAAGCTCACTCTTCTGGCCCTGTAGGAAACACAGTAGAGTAGAAGAGTGCTCATTTCTCATAAGCATAGTGTGTTTCTTGTAGGCGAGCTAGTGTTTGTTTCCCATTCATAAACGGAGTTGAATCACGTGCAGTTTCTGTTCCTATAAGCAAGAGGTTTTTTTTTTTTTTTGTAAGGAAAGTCACTATTCTGCTCCCATTTCCATACACAGTGCAAATAGCACTCGCGTCTGTTCCAAAAAAGTACACTGTATTGTACAGAAGAGAAGCTACTGTTCTTGTCAGCTTCCTAAGCAGCATTGAACTAGATATGGCCCATGTGAGTAGGAAGCACAGTTCTTTTGTTCTGAGCAAGCTCACTGTTCTGGCCCTAAAAAAAACACAGTAGAGTAGAAGAGTGCTCTTTTCTCAAAACCATAGTGTGTTTCTTGTAAGAGGAGCTAGTGTTTGTTTCCCATTCAAAAATGGAGTTGAATCACAAACAGTTTCTGTTCCTATGAGCAAGAGTATTTTTCTGGTAAAGAAAGTCACTATTGTGCTGCCTTTGCCATACACAGTGCAAATAGCACTCGTGCCTGTTCCCATCAAGTACAGTGTTTGGAAAGAAGAGAAGCTAGTGTTCTTGTCAAATTCTTAAGTAGAGTAGAACTAGATAAGGTCCATGTGTGTATGAAGCACAGTTCTTTTGTTCTGTGCAAGCTCACTGTTCAGGCCCTATAGGAAACACAGTAGATTAGAAGAGTGTTCTTTCCCCAAAGCAGAGTGTGTTTCGTGTAAGGCAAGCTAGTGTATGTTTCTCATTCAAAAAGGAGTTGAATCACACTCAATTTCTGTCCTATGAGCAAGTGATTTTTCTGGTAAGGAAAGTCACTATTGTGTTCCCGTTGCCATGTCAGTACAAATAGCACTCGCGTCTGTTCCCAGCAAGTACAGTATATTGGAATGAAGAGAGCTACTATTCTTGTCAGTTTCCTAAGCAGAGTTCAACTAGATATGGCCCATGTGTGTAGATGGACTGTTCTTTGTTCTGAGCAAGCTCACTGTTCAGGCCCTATAGGAAACACAGCAGAGTAGAAGAGTGCACTTTTCTCAAAAGCAGAGTGTGTTTCTTGTAAGGCAAGCTAGTGTTTGTTTCCCAGTCAGAAATGGAGTCGAATCAAATGCAGTTTCTGCTCCTATGAGCAAGAGTAGTTTTCTGGTTAGGAAAGTCACTATGGCTCTCCCATTGCCATACACAGTGCAAATACATCACACATCTGTTCCCAGCAAGTACAGTGTATTGGACTGAAGAGATGCTTCTGTTCTTGTCAGTTTCCTAAGCAGAGTTGAACTAAATATGGCCCGTGTGTGTAGGAAGCACAGTTCTTTTGTTCTGAGCATGCTCACTGTTTTGGCCCTATAGGAAAAACAGTAGAGTAGAAGAGTGTTCTTCTCTCAAAATCAGAGTCTGTTTATGGTAAGCCGAAATAGTGTTTGTTCTCTTTCATAAATGGAGTTGAATCACATGCAGTTTCTTGTTCTACAAGCAAGAATTGTTTTCTTGTAAGGAAATTTACTATTGTACTCCCATTGCCATACACAGTGCAAATAGCACACTCATCTGATCCCGCAAGTACAGTGTATTGGACTGAAGAGAAGCTACTGTTCTTGTCAGTTTCCTAAGCAGAGTTCAAGTAGATATGGCCCGTGTGTGTAGGAAGCACAGTTCTTTTGTTCTGAGCAAGCTCATTGTTCTGGCCCTATAGGAAACACAGTAGAGTAGAAGAGTGCTCTTTTCTCAAAAGCAGAGTGTGTTTCTTGTAGGGCGAGCTAGTGTTTGTTTCCCAGTCAGAAATGGAGTTGAATCACATGCAGTTTCTGGTCCTATGAGCAAGAGTTGTTTTCTGGTAAGAAGAGTCACTATTTTGTTCCCATTTCCATACACAGTAAAAGTTGCACTCTCGTCTGTTCCCAGCAAGTAAAGTGTATTGGACTGAAGAGAATCTACTGTTCTTGTCATGTTCCTAAGCAGAGTTGAACTAGATATGGATCGTGTGTGTAGGAAGCACAGTTCTTTTATTCTGAGCAAGCACACTGTTTTGGCCTTATAAAAAACACAGTAGAATAGAAGACTGCTTTTGTCAAAAGCAGAGTGTGTTTCTTTTCAGTCGATCTAGTGTTTGTTTCCCATTCATAAACGGAGTTGAATCACATGCAGTTTCTGGTCCTACAAGAAAGAGTGTTTTCTCCTAAGAAAAGTCACTATTGTGCTCCCTTTGCCCTACAGAGTGCAAGTAACACTTATGTCTGTTCCCAGCAAGTACAGTGTATTGGACTGAAGAGAAGCTACTATTCTTGTCAGTTTCCTAAGTAGAGTTGAACTAAATATGGCCCGTGTGTATAGGAAGCACAATTCTTTTGTTCAGAGCAAGCTCACTGTTGTGGCCCTATAGGAAACACAGTAGAGTAGAAGAGTGCTTTTTTCTCAAAAGCAGAATGTGTTTCTTTTAAGGCGAGCTAGCGTTTGTTTCCCATTCATAATCAGAGTTGAATCACATGCAGTTTATGTTCCTATGAGCAAGAGTTTGTTTCTGGTAAGGAAAGTCACTGTTGTGCTCCGTTTGCCATACACAGTGCAAATAGCTCTCGTGTCTATTCCCAGGATGTACATTGTATTGGACTGAAGAGAAGCTACTCTATTGTCAGTTTCCAAAGCTGAGTTGAACTAGATAAAGCCCGTGCATAGGAAGCACAGTTCTTTTGTTCTGAGCAAGCACACTGTTCTGGCCCTATAAGAAACACAGTAGAGTAGAAGAGTGCTCTATTCTCTATTCTCAAAAGCAGAGTGTGTTTCTTGTAAGGCGAGCTAGGGTTTGTTTCCCATTCAGAAACGGTGTTTTTTCCCGTGCAGTTTCTGGTCCTATCAGCAAGAATTTTTTTCTGGTAAGGAAAGTTATTATTGTGTTCCCATTGCCCTACACAGTGCAAATAGCACTCACGTCTGTTTGCAGCAAGTACAGTGTTTTGGACTGAAGAGAAGCTGCTGTTCTTGTCAGTTTCCAAAGCTAAGTTGAAATAGAAATGTCCCGTGTGTGTCGGAAGCAATGTTGTTTGTTCTGAGCAACCTCACCTTTCTAGCCCTTTTGGAAACACAGTAGAGTAGAAGAGTGCTCTTTCCTCTAAAGCACAGTGTGTTTTTTGTAAGGCGAGCTAGTGTTTGTTTCCCATTCATAAAAGGAGTTGAATCACATGCAGTTTCTGGTCCTATGAACCAGAGATTTTTTCTGGCAAAGAAAGCCACTATTGTGCTCCCATTGCCATGCACAGTGCAAATAGCACTCGTGTCTGTTCCCAGCAAGTACAGTGTATTGGAGTGCAGAGAAGCTACTGTTCTTGTCAATTTCCTAAGCAGAGTTGAACTAGATATGGCCATGTGATTAGGAAGCACAGTTCTTTTTTTCTGAGCAAGCTCACTGTTCTGGCCCTATATGAAACACAGTAGAGTAGAATAGTGCTATTTTCTGAAAAGCAGAGTTTGTTTCTTTTAATGCAGGCTAGCGTTTGTTTCCCATTCATAAAGGGAGTGCATTCATACGCACTTTTGTCATAAGACCAAGAGTTGTTTTTTGGTAAGGAAAGTCACTATTTCACCCGCATTGCCATACACAGTGCAAATAGCACTCATTTCTGTCCCCAGCAAGTACAGTGTATATTATGAAGAGAAGCTACTGTACTTGTCATTTTCCAAAGCTGAGTTGAACTAGATATGGCCTGTGTGTGTAGGAAGCACAGTTCTTTTATTCTGCGCAAGCTGACTGTTCTGGCCTTGTAGGAAACAGAATAGAATAGAATAGAATAGTGCACTTTTATCAAAAGCAGAGTGTGTTTCTTGTAAGGCGAGCTAGTGTTTCTTTCCCATTCATAAACGGAGTTGAATCACGTGGAGTATCTGCTCCTACAAGCAAGAGTTGTTTTCTCCTAAGAAAAGTCACTATTGTGCTCCCATTGCCCACACACTGCAAGTAACACTCGCATCCGATCCCAGCAAGTACAGTGTATTAGACTGAAGAGACGCTACTGTTCTTGTCAGTTTCCTAAGCAGAGTTGAACTAGATATGGCCCGTGTGTGTAGGAAGCAGAGTTCTTTTGTTCTAAGCAATCTCACTCTTCTGGCTATGTAGGAAACACAGTAGAATAGAAGTGTGCTCTTTTCTCCAAAGCTGAGTGTGTTCCTTGTAAGGCGATCTAGTGTTTGTTACCCATTCATAAACGGAGTTAAATCACATGCAGTATCTGGTCCTAGGAGCAAGAGATGTTTTCTGTTAGGGAAAGTCACTGTTGTGCTCCCATTGCCATACACAGTGCAAATAGCACTGGCTTCTGTTCCCAGCACTGTACGTGCTGTATTGGACTGCAGAGAAGCTACTGTTCTTGTCAGTTGCCTAAGCAGAGTTGACCTATATATGTCCCGTGTTTGTAAGAAGCACAGTTCTTTTGTGCTGAGCAAGCTCTCTTCTGGCCCTATGGGAAAAACAGTAGAGTAGAAGAGTGCTCTTTTGTCAAGAGCAGACTGTGTTTCTTGTAAGGCGAGCTAGTTTTTGTTTTCCTTTCATAAATGGTTTTTAATCACCTTCAGTTTCTGGTCCTCCTAGCAAGAGTTGGTTTCTGGTAAGAAAAGTCACTATTGTGCTCCCATTGCCATACACAGTGCAAATAGCACTCGCGTCTGTTCCCAGCACGTACAGTGTATTGGACTAAAGAGAAGGTACTGTTCTTGTCAGTTTCCTAAGCAGAGTTGAGGTAGATATGGCTCGTGGTTATAGGAAGCCCAGTTCCTTTATTCTGAGCAAGGTCACTTTTTTAGCCCTGTAGGAAACACAGTGAGTAGCAGAGTGCTCTTTTCTCAAAAGCAGTGTGTTTCTTGTAAGGTGAGCTATTGTTTGCTTCCCATTCAGAAATGGAGTTCAATCAGATGCAGTTTCTGGTCCTACGAGCAAGAGTTGTTTTCTGCTAAGGAAAGTCACTATTGCACTCCCACTGTCATACACCGTGCAAATAGTTTTCATGTCTGTTTCCAGCAAGTACAGTATATTGGAATGAAGAGAAGCTACTGTTCATGTCAGTTTACAAAGCTGAGTTGAACTAGATATGGCCCGTGTTTTTAGGAAGCACAGTTCTTTTATTCTGAGCAAGCTCATTGTTCTGGCCTTGTAGGAAACAGAGTAGAATAGAATAGTGCTCTTTTCTCAAAAGCAGAGTGTGTTTCTTGTAAGGCGAGCTAGTGTTTGTTTCCCATTCATAAACGGAGTTGAATCACACGCAGTTTCTGGTCCTAAAAACAAGAGTTGTTTTCTCCTTAGAAAAGACACTATTGTACTCCCATTGCCCTGCAGAGTACAAATAACACACGTGTCTGTTCCCAGCAAGTACAGTGTATTGGACTGAAGAGAACCTACATTTCTTGTCAGTTTCCTCAGCAGAGGTGAACTAGATATGGCCCGTGAGTTTAGGAAGCACAGTTCTTTTGTGCTGAGCAAGCTCACTCTTCTGGCCCTGTAGGAAACACAGTAGAGTAGAAGAGTGCTCATTTCTGATAAGCATAGTGTGTTTGTTGTAGGCGAGCTAGTGTTTGTTTCCCATTCATAAACGGAGTTGAATCACATGCAGTTTCTGGTCCTACGAGCAAGAGATGTTTTCTGGTAAGGAAAGTCACTATTGCATTCCCATAGCCATACACAGTGCAAATAGCACTCGCATCTGATCCCAGCATGTACAGTGTATTGGACTGAAGAGAATGAACTGTTCTTTACATTTTCCTCGACAGAGTTGAACTAGATATGGCCCGTGTGTGTACGAAGCACAGTTCTTTTATTCTGAGCAAGCTCACTGTCTGGCCTTATGGGAAACACAGTAGAGTAGAAGAGTGCTCTTTTCTCAAAAGCAGAGTGTGTTTCTTGTAAGGCGAGCTAGTGTTTGTTTCCCATTCAGAAACAGTGTTTAATAACCTGCAGTTTCTGGTCCTACCAGCAATAGTTGTTTTCTAGTAAGGAAAGTCACTATTTTGTTCCCATTGCCCTACACAGTGAAATAGCCCTCGCATCAGATCCCGGCAAGTACAGTTTATTGGACTAAAGAGAATGTACTTATCTTGACAGTTTCCTCAGCAGAGTAGAACTAGATATGTCCCCTGTGTGTAGGAAGCACACTTCT